>NC_086455.1:41531596-41831596 GCF_028390025.1 Pseudophryne corroboree
CTGTCCCTTCCCCTCACCTTCATCAGTATCACACTGTACTCCCTCCATGCACAACTCCTGCAGTTTCCCTTCCTCCTCTCCCTGTCCCTTCCCCTCACCTTCATCAGTATCACACTGTACTCTCTCCATGCACAACTCCTGCAGTTTCCCTTCCTCCTCTCCCTGTCCCTTCCCCTCACCTTCATCAGTATCACACTGTACTTTCTCCATGCACAACTCCTGCAGTTTCCCTTCCTCCTCTCCCTGTCCCTTCCCCTCACCTTCATCAGTATCACACTGTACTCTCTCCATGCACAACTCCTGCAGTTTCCCTTCCTCCTCTCCCTGTCCCTTCCCCTCACCTTCATCAGTATCACACTGTACTTTCTCCATGCACAACTCCTGCAGTTTCCCTTCTCCTCCTCTCCCTGTCCCTTCCCCTCACCTTCATCAGTATCACACTGTACTCCCTCCATGCACAACTCCTGCAGTTTCCTTTCCTCCTCTCCTGTCCCTTCCCCTCACCTTCATCAGTATCACACTGTACATTCTCCATGCCCAACTCCTGCAGTTTCCTTTCCTCCTCTCCCTGTCCCTTCCCCTCACCTTCATCAGTATCACACTGTACTCTCTCCATGCACAACTCCTGCAGTTTCCTTTCCTCCTCTCCCTGTCCCTTCCCCTCACCTTCATCAGTATCACACTGTACTCCCTCCATGCACAACTCCTGCAGTTTCCCTTCCTCCTCTCCCTGTCCCTTCCCCTCACCTTCATCAGTATCACACTGTACTCTCTCCATGCACAACTCCTGCAGTTTCCCTTCCTCCTCTCCCTGTCCTTCACCTCACCTTCATCAGTATCACACTGTACTCCTTCCATGCACAACTCCTGCAGTTTCCCTTCTCCTCTCCCTGTCCCTTCCCCTCACCTTCATCAGTATCACACTGTACTCCCTCCATGCACAACTCCTGCAGTTTCCCTTTCTCCTCTCCCTGTCCCTTCCCCTCACCTTCATCAGTATCACACTGTACTCTCTCCATGCACAACTCCTGCAGTTTCCCTTCCTCCTCTCCCTGTCCCTTCCCCTCACCTTCATCAGTATCACACTGTACTTTCTCCATGCATAACTCCTGCAGTTTCCCTTCTCCTCTCCCTGTCCCTTCCCCTCACCTTCATCAGTATCACACTGTACTCCCTCCATGCACAACTCCTGCAGTTTCCCTTCCTCCTCTCCCTGTCCCTTCCCCTCACCTTCATCAGTATCACACTGTACTCCTTCCATGCACAACTCCTGCAGTTTCCTTTCCTCCTCTCCCTGTCCCTTCCCCTCACCTTCATCAGTATCACACTGTACTCTCTCCATGCACAACTCCTGCAGTTTCCCTTCCTCCTCTCCCTGTTCCTTCACCTCACCTTCATCAGTATGACACTGTACTCCTTCCATGCACAACTCCTGCAGTTTCCCTTCCTCCTCTCCCTGTCCCTTCCCCTCACCTTCATCAGTATCACACTGTACTCCCTCCATGCACAACTCCTGCAGTTTCCCTTCCTCCTCTCCCTGTCCCTTCCCCTCACCTTCATCAGTATCACACTGTACTCTCTCCATGCACAACTCCTGCAGTTTCCCTTCCTCCTCTCCCTGTCCCTTCCCCTCACCTTCATCAGTATCACACTGTACTTTCTCCATGCACAACTCCTGCAGTTTCCCTTCCTCCTCTCCCTGTCCCTTCCCCTCACCTTCATCAGTATCACACTGTACTCTCTCCATGCACAACTCCTGCAGTTTCCCTTCCTCCTCTCCCTGTCCCTTCCCCTCACCTTCATCAGTATCACACTGTACTTTCTCCATGCACAACTCCTGCAGTTTCCCTTCCTCCTCTCCCTGTCCCTTCCCCTCACCTTCATCAGTATCACACTGTACTCCCTCCATGCACAACTCCTGCAGTTTCCTTTCCTCCTCTCCCTGTCCCTTCCCCTCACCTTCATCAGTATCACACTGTACATTCTCCATGCCCAACTCCTGCAGTTTCCTTTCCTCCTCTCCCTGTCCCTTCCCCTCACCTTCATCAGTATCACACTGTACTCTCTCCATGCACAACTCCTGCAGTTTCCTTCCTCCTCTCCCTGTCCCTTCCCCTCACCTTCATCAGTATCACACTGTACTCCCTCCATGCACAACTCCTGCAGTTTCCCTTCCTCCTCTCCCTGTCCCTTCCCCTCACCTTCATCAGTATCACACTGTACTCTCTCCATGCACAACTCCTGCAGTTTCCCTTCCTCCTCTCCCTGTTCCTTCACCTCACCTTCATCAGTATCACACTGTACTCCTTCCATGCACAACTCCTGCAGTTTCCCTTCCTCCTCTCCCTGTCCCTTCCCCTCACCTTCATCAGTATCACACTGTACTCCCTCCATGCACAACTCCTGCAGTTTCCCTTCTCCTCTCCCTGTCCCTTCCCCTCACCTTCATCAGTATCACACTGTACTCTCTCCATGCACAACTCCTGCAGTTTCCCTTCCTCCTCTCCCTGTCCCTTCCCCTCACCTTCATCAGTATCACACTGTACTTTCTCCATGCATAACTCCTGCAGTTTCCCTTCCTCCTCTCCCTGTCCCTTCCCCTCACCTTCATCAGTATCACACTGTACATTCTCCATGCCCAACTCCTGCAGTTTCCTTTCCTCCTCTCCCTGTCCCTTCCCCTCACCTTCATCAGTATCACACTGTACTCTCTCCATGCACAACTCCTGCAGTTTCCTTTCCTCCTCTCCCTGTCCCTTCACCTCACCTTCATCAGTATCACACTGTACTCTCTCCATGCACAACTCCTGCAGTTTCCTTTCCTCCTCTCCCTGTCCCTTCCCCTCACCTTCATCAGTATCACACTGTACTCTCTCCATGCACAACTCCTGCAGTTTCCCTTCCTCCTCTCCCTGTTCCTTCACCTCACCTTCATCAGTATCACACTGTACTCCTTCCATGCACAACTCCTGCAGTTTCCCTTACTCCTCTCCCTGTCCCTTCACCTCACCTTCATCAGTATCACACTGTACTCTCTCCATGCACAACTCCTGCAGTTTCCTTTCCTCCTCTCCCTGTCCCTTCCCCTCACCTTCATCAGTATCACACTGTACTTTCTCCATGCACAACTCTTGCAGTTTCCTTTCCTCCTCTCCCTGTCCCTTCCCCTCACCTTCATCAGTATCACACTGTACTCTCTCCATGCACAACTCCTGCAGTTTCCCTTACTCCTCTCCCTGTCCCTTCACCTCACCTTCATCAGTATCACACTGTACTCTCTCGATGCAAAACTCCTGCAGTTTCCTTTCCTCCTCTCCCTGTCCCTTCACCTCACCTTCATCAGTATCACACTGTACTTTCTCCATGCACAACTCCTGCAGTTTCCCTTCCTCCTCTCCCTGTCCCTTCCCCTCACCTTCATCAGTATCACACTGTACATTCTCCATGCCCAACTCCTGCAGTTTCCCTTCCTCCTCTCCCTGTTCCTTCACCTCACCTTCATCAGTATCACACTGTACTCCTTCCATGCACAACTCCTGCAGTTTCCCTTCCTCCTCTCCCTGTCCCTTCCCCTCACCTTCATCAGTATCACACTGTACTCCCTCCATGCACAACTCCTGCAGTTTCCCTTTCTCCTCTCCCTGTCCCTTCCCCTCACCTTCATCAGTATCACACTGTACTCTCTCCATGCACAACTCCTGCAGTTTCCCTTCCTCCTCTCCCTGTCCCTTCCCCTCACCTTCATCAGTATCACACTGTACTTTCTCCATGCATAACTCCTGCAGTTTCCCTTCCTCCTCTCCCTGTCCCTTCCCCTCACCTTCATCAGTATCACACTGTACTCCCTCCATGCACAACTCCTGCAGTTTCCCTTCCTCCTCTCCCTGTCCCTTCCCCTCACCTTCATCAGTATCACACTGTACTCCTTCCATGCACAACTCCTGCAGTTTCCTTTCCTCCTCTCCCTGTCCCTTCCCCTCACCTTCATCAGTATCACACTGTACTCTCTCCATGCACAACTCCTGCAGTTTCCCTTCCTCCTCTCCCTGTTCCTTCACCTCACCTTCATCAGTATCACACTGTACTCCTTCCATGCACAACTCCTGCAGTTTCCCTTCCTCCTCTCCCTGTCCCTTCCCCTCACCTTCATCAGTATCACACTGTACTCCCTCCATGCACAACTCCTGCAGTTTCCCTTCCTCCTCTCCCTGTCCCTTCCCCTCACCTTCATCAGTATCACACTGTACTCTCTCCATGCACAACTCCTGCAGTTTCCCTTCCTCCTCTCCCTGTCCCTTCCCCTCACCTTCATCAGTATCACACTGTACTTTCTCCATGCACAACTCCTGCAGTTTCCCTTCCTCCTCTCCCTGTCCCTTCCCCTCACCTTCATCAGTATCACACTGTACTCTCTCCATGCACAACTCCTGCAGTTTCCCTTCCTCCTCTCCCTGTCCCTTCCCCTCACCTTCATCAGTATCACACTGTACTTTCTCCATGCACAACTCCTGCAGTTTCCCTTCCTCCTCTCCCTGTCCCTTCCCCTCACCTTCATCAGTATCACACTGTACTCCCTCCATGCACAACTCCTGCAGTTTCCTTTCCTCCTCTCCCTGTCCCTTCCCCTCACCTTCATCAGTATCACACTGTACATTCTCCATGCCCAACTCCTGCAGTTTCCTTTCCTCCTCTCCCTGTCCCTTCCCCTCACCTTCATCAGTATCACACTGTACTCTCTCCATGCACAACTCCTGCAGTTTCCTTTCCTCCTCTCCCTGTCCCTTCCCCTCACCTTCATCAGTATCACACTGTACTCCCTCCATGCACAACTCCTGCAGTTTCCCTTCCTCCTCTCCCTGTCCCTTCCCCTCACCTTCATCAGTATCACACTGTACTCTCTCCATGCACAACTCCTGCAGTTTCCCTTCCTCCTCTCCCTGTTCCTTCACCTCACCTTCATCAGTATCACACTGTACTCCTTCCATGCACAACTCCTGCAGTTTCCCTTCCTCCTCTCCCTGTCCCTTCCCCTCACCTTCATCAGTATCACACTGTACTCCCTCCATGCACAACTCCTGCAGTTTCCCTTTCTCCTCTCCCTGTCCCTTCCCCTCACCTTCATCAGTATCACACTGTACTCTCTCCATGCACAACTCCTGCAGTTTCCCTTCCTCAACTCCCTGTCCCTTCCCCTCACCTTCATCAGTATCACACTGTACTTTCTCCATGCATAACTCCTGCAGTTTCCCTTCCTCCTCTCCCTGTCCCTTCCCCTCACCTTCATCAGTATCACACTGTACATTCTCCATGCCCAACTCCTGCAGTTTCCTTTCCTCCTCTCCCTGTCCCTTCCCCTCACCTTCATCAGTATCACACTGTACTCTCTCCATGCACAACTCCTGCAGTTTCCTTTCCTCCTCTCCCTGTCCCTTCACCTCACCTTCATCAGTATCACACTGTACTCTCTCCATGCACAACTCCTGCAGTTTCCTTTCCTCCTCTCCCTGTCCCTTCCCCTCACCTTCATCAGTATCACACTGTACTCTCTCCATGCACAACTCCTGCAGTTTCCCTTCCTCCTCTCCCTGTTCCTTCACCTCACCTTCATCAGTATCACACTGTACTCCTTCCATGCACAACTCCTGCAGTTTCCCTTACTCCTCTCCCTGTCCCTTCACCTCACCTTCATCAGTATCACACTGTACTCTCTCCATGCACAACTCCTGCAGTTTCCTTTCCTCCTCTCCCTGTCCCTTCCCCTCACCTTCATCAGTATCACACTGTACTTTCTCCATGCACAACTCTTGCAGTTTCCTTTCCTCCTCTCCCTGTCCCTTCCCCTCACCTTCATCAGTATCACACTGTACTCTCTCCATGCACAACTCCTGCAGTTTCCCTTACTCCTCTCCCTGTCCCTTCACCTCACCTTCATCAGTATCACACTGTACTCTCTCGATGCAAAACTCCTGCAGTTTCCTTTCCTCCTCTCCCTGTCCCTTCACCTCACCTTCATCAGTATCACACTGTACTTTCTCCATGCACAACTCCTGCAGTTTCCCTTCCTCCTCTCCCTGTCCCTTCCCCTCACCTTCATCAGTATCACACTGTACATTCTCCATGCCCAACTCCTGCAGTTTCCCTTCCTCCTCTCCCTGTTCCTTCACCTCACCTTCATCAGTATCACACTGTACTCTCTCCATGCACAACTCCTGCAGTTTCCTTTCCTCCTCTCACTGTCCCTTCCCCTCGCCTTCATCAGTATCACACTGTACATTCTCCATGCCCAACTCCTGCAGTTTCCCTTCCTCTTCTCCCTGTTCCTTCCCCTCACCTTCATCAGTATCACACTGTACATTCTCCATGCCCAACTCCTGCAGTTTCCCTTCCTCCTCTCCCTGTCCCTTCCCCTCACCATCAGTATCACACTGTACTCTCTCCATGCACAACTCCTGCAGTTTCCTTTCCTCCTCTCCCTGTCCCTTCACCTCACCTTCATCAGTATCACACTGTACTCTCTCCATGCACAACTCCTGCAGTTTCCTTTACTCCTCTCCCTGTCCCTTCCCCTCACCTTCATCAGTATCACACTGTACTCTCTCCATGCACAACTCCTGCAGTTTCCCTTCCTCCTCTCCCTGTTCCTTCACCTCACCTTCATCAGTATCACACTGTACTCCTTCCATGCACAACTCCTGCAGTTTACCTTCCTCCTCTCCCTGTCCCTTCCCCTCACCTTCATCAGTATCACACTGTACTCCCTCCATGCACAACTCCTGCAGTTTCCCTTCCTCCTCTCCCTGTCCCTTCCCCTCACCTTCATCAGTATCACACTGTACTTTCTCCATACACAACTCCTGCAGTTTCCCTTCCTCCTCTCCCTGTCCCTTCACCTCACCTTCATCAGTATCACACTGTACTCTCTACATGCACAACTCCTGCAGTTTCCTTTCCTCTTCTCCCTGTCCCTTCCCCTCACCTTCATCAGTATCACACTGTACTCTCTCCATGCACAACTCCTGCAGTTTCCCTTACTCCTCTCCCTGTCCCTTCACCTCACCTTCATCAGTATCACACTGTACTCTCTCCATGCACAACTCCTGCAGTTTCCTTTCCTCCTCTCCCTGTCCCTTCCCCTCACCTTCATCAGTATCACATTGTACTTTCTCCATGCACAACTCCTGCAGTTTCCTTTCCTCCTCTCCCTGTCCCTTCCCCTCACCTTCATCAGTATCACACTGTACTTTCTCCATGCACAACTTCTGCAGTTTCCCTTCCTCCTCTCCCTGTCCCTTCCTCTCACCTTCATCAGTATCACACTGTACTTTCTCCATGCACAACTCCTGCAGTTTCCTTCCTCCTCTCCCTGTCCCTTCACCTCACCTTCATCAGTATCACACTGTACTCTCTCCATGCACAACTCCTGCAGTTTCCCTTCCTCCTCTCCCTGTCCCTTCCCCTCACCTTCATCAGTATCACACTGTACTCTCTCCATGCACAACTCCTGCAGTTTCCCTTCCTCCTCTCCCTGTCCCTTCACCTCACCTTCATCAGTATCACACTGTACTCCTTCCATGCACAACTCCTGCAGTTTCCTTTCCTCCTCTCCCTGTCCCTTCCCCTCACCTTCATCAGTATCACACTGTACTCCCTCCATGCACAACTCCTGCAGTTTCCCTTCCTCCTCTCCCTGTCCCTTCACCTCACCTTCATCAGTATCACACAGTACTCCTTCCATGCACAACTCCTGCAGTTTCCCTTCCTCCTCTCCCTGTCCCTTCCCCTCACCTTCATCAGTATCACACTGTACTCCCTCCATGCGCAACTCCTGCAGTTTCCTTTCCTCCTCTCCCTGTCCCTTCCCCTCACCTTCATCAGTATCACACTGTACTCTCTCCATGCACAACTCCTGCAGTTTCCTTTCCTCCTCTCCCTGTCCCTTCCCCTCACCTTCATCAGTATCACACTGTACTCCCTCCATGCACAACTCCTGCAGTTTCCCTTCCTCCTCTCCCTGTCCCTTCCCCTCACCTTCATCAGTATCACACTGTACTCTCTCCATGCACAACTCCTGCAGTTTCCCTTCCTCGCTCAGGAGCAGGCACCATCACTGCACCCTGTGTATCCCTGCCTTCCAAAATGATCTCACCTCAACGCTACAGCAACCCTGGTAATCTCTCCCACAAACTCCTACCCCCTATCCTGTGCCCTCTGGAATGCCAGATCTGTCTGTAACAAACTGGTCCCCACCCATGACCTTTTCATCTCCAACTCCCTGCACTCCTAGCAATCACTGAAACCTGGATTACCCTTCTGACACCACTTCTCCTGCTGCTCTCTCTGCTGGGGGCCTCACATTCTCATACACCCCCTTCCGGGGGTCCCTATGGTAGAGGTGTTGGGGCCCTACTACCCTCTAGCTACTCCTACCAACGCATACACCCAGAACCCTCCCTTACATTTGAGGTCCATGCTATCTGCCTCTTCCAACCTGTCCCATCTTTGAGTAGCTGTCAGTTACTGTCTTCCTGGAATTCCCACCAAGTTCCTTGACAGTTTTTCGTCCTGTCTCCTCACTTCCTCTCCTCAGACATTCCCTCCATTAGCTTAAGCAATTTAAACATCCCTATTGATATCCCCACACAATCCCCTGCCTCTAAACTCCTTAACCTCACATCTTCCTTTGGTCTCTCCCAGTAGACCTCCTCACCCTCCCATGTGAATGGAAGCTCACTGGATCTGGTCTTCACTCACCGTGTTGAGTCAATGGGTTTCTCAATTGAAAGCTTACGCACTCAAAGCATTGGTAGCCTAATTAAGAAGGATTGCAGCATAACTTGTATTGCCGCAGTTCTCTCATCTCCATGGCCATGCTAAGATGGTGATATCACGGTCAGGCTTCAGTATTTATTTAATTATGAAATAGATCACATCCAGGGACTAATAGCGTTTCCTTTTGCTAAATAATAGGCTAATTGGTTTGGGCTCCCCACCTGGAATGGCACAGTCATGTGACACCTCATCCACAGAAACGAGATATCACAGAAACGAGATGTCACTTGAGTTATACAAACGTTAGCGCTGGGACATGTAACGTGTATTTAAAGAACTCAGTAAGATCATTTAGCCTCTCACATGAAGCAGACACATTGTTATAATTTACAATGCGGCTAATTAAAAGTCATCCGTGAAACTAAAATTGTCACCAGGGGGTAGCACCACTGCTGCCTTGTAGCACCTGTATGTGGCTTTCAGGATAGTCGCAAGACATGCATGTCATATTGTTACACCTACAGCGATTGTGCACAGACATACGTGTCATATTGTTACACCTGCAGTGATTGTGCACAGACATGCGTGTCATATTGTTACACCTGCAGTGATTGTACACAGACATGCGTGTCACATTGTTACACCTGCAGTGATTGCGCTCAGACATGCGTGTCATAGTGTTACACCTACAGTGATTGTGCACAGACATGCGTCACATTGTTACACCTGCAGTGATTGCGCTCAGACATGCGTGTCATAGTGTTACACCTGCAGTGATTGCGCTCAGACATGCGTGTCATAGTGTTACACCTGCAGTAATTGCGCACAGACATATGTGTTATATTATTACACCTGCAGTGATTGTGCACACGTTACATGAATAGTGGATGTATCAGACGCATTGAGAGTTAATGTCCTCCAGCAGTTTTCACATGCTCTAATTATGTTTTTACTGTGTTTGCCATGGATTTCTTATCAAATATCCCTTTCCCCGTAGCATGTGGAAGTCGTCCCCTGATAAAAGAACAATATGGCTCCCGTATCGTTGGTGGAAAGGATGCATCTCCTGGTTCCTGGCCGTGGATAGTCAGCATTCAAAGACCCAAGTTCCCAAACTCCTATAAACATCTCTGTGGAGGATCCATCCTGAATGTGAAGTGGGTGATAATAGCTGCCCACTGCTTCAAGAACAGAGGAAAGTAAGTGACATCTCATGTTCTATACTGTGAGGTACAATTACATACTACAATTAGGAATTGTGATTATACCTCAATTTAAAACTACATATAGTTATTAGTTTGCAATTTTATCTGATTTGAATATATAAGGCATCATACCTTCCAAATGTACCGTTTTGGCTGGTACAGTACCGTACTGTAATGGCAAGCGGGGCTGCACCAATTTGTACCAGTTGCTGGCAAAGCCTCATGTGATTTCTAGAGCACTACAGCTCTGGTGAACCGACAGGCCGCTCTGTCCTCTGTGTGATTACCACAGCACTGCGGGTACTGACAGGCCGCTCTGTCCTCTGTGTGATTACTGCAGCACTGCGGGGACTGACAGGCCGCTCTGTCCTCTGTGTGATTACCACAGCACTGCGGGGACTGACTCCCCCAGCCAGATTCAGATTTATTATGCAGCCTCGGATGCCACCAATAGCATACACATAGCAGCGCAAAGCATGCAGTCAGATTATTTATTTATTACCAGTTATTTATATAGCGCACACATATTCCGCAGCGCTGAGAATATTTGGCCAATTACATCAGCCCCTGCCCTATAGTGGAACTTACAGTCTACGGTAGGGTTAATTCTGTTGGTAGCCAATAAACCTACCAGTATATTTTTGAATTGTGTGGGGAAACCAGAGTACCCAGAGGAAACCCACGCAAGCACGGTGAGAATATACAAACTCCACACAGTTAGGGCCATGGTGAGAATCAAACCCATTACCTCAGTGCTGTGAGGCAGTAATGCTAACCATTACACCATCCATACTGCCCCACTGTCAGATGGGGTAGTGCCACGAGGCCAGTCCCCCGTGACTCATCTCATGCTCCCTTTACCTGCACCCCCTCATCTGGGGAATCAAGTGTACAGTTTTTTAAATGTGAAATGGAGGGAATGAGGCATTTCGGCGCTTTAGTTAAAACTGTATTCCCACGTATTAAGCATTGCAGATCAGATCGGTAAAAGAGATCCAATCTGCTGCGGGTGGAGGAGGGCCCTTTTAGAAAGTGGGGCCCGGGGTACTTAACCCCAGGGCCCCTCCCTTAATCCAGCTCTGCCTAGAAACGCTGTCTACCAATAATGGTCGACCTAAGTGTGGTCGTCCTAGAGACCGGATACCCCAGAGGCTGCCTCATTCCAGACAGGTGATGTCCAGTTATCATGCAGCGAAGCAATGCCCCATTGATGTTACTGTGCAACAGCAGCCGGCCCTCTCTGCTGCTCCAGCCAATCCGGTGGCCCGCCTCCTCATGTGTATTCCAGCTGCAGGCATGAAGAGTCAGTCAGTGCATGAGGCAGACATCTGCGAGTGCTGCACACACTGATGCAGCACCAAACCGTTGAATCCAGCGGTTTTCTGCTGTAATATTGGTTGAAATCACATCTTAAATCCATTCTTGCATCTAACAACCTTAACTATACAAACTGCACTTGTTTCTAATTTTTAACATCGTTTGGGGCTCGTTTTCACCTCAATGGGGCAAGGTCCCCAATTATCATTGTCATTATGGGGTATTGTGTGTAGAATTTTGAGGGGAAAAATAAATTTATGCCATTTTGGAATAAGGCTATAACATAACAAAATGTGGAAAAAGTGAAGCGCTGTGAATACTTTCCGGATGCACTGTAGGTACCCTTCACAGTTTGCTGGTGTATAGTTAAAGTGTCATTGGTCCTGTAGCTGGCTGTCTAATCTTTTATTACATCTAATACTTTCATTCCCTGTGTTTCAGAAACATCTCCTCTTTGAGGATGGTATTTGGAGCCTATCAGCTATCACGCTTGGGTCGAGATAGTAAGATACGACATGTATCATCTATGATCGTGCATGAAGACTATTCTCCAATAACATCGAGTAATGACATTGCCCTGCTAGGAATGGATAAGCTAATAACATTCAATGCATTCATTATGCCAGCATGTCTGCCGATGAGAACTAGAAACATCAAAAGCATGAGTGACTGTTTCATTGCTGGTTGGGGACATCTGAAGGAGAAAGGTAAGTCTGAATTTCCTTTTACAACACATATTCTTGAGTACTACCTATCCCTGCGAATAAGTAATAGGACTAGAGGAGGGAAATTACTATCATAGTCCATCTTGAATAGCAGTTACAGCATATGCAATTGCTTGGAACAGTACAATGGCCAATTAAAACAGAAGTCTACAAACATTGGCTCTTGGCAGAGCCTAGCCACTGGCCCTCACACCACTTCTGTTATATGTCTGACCATCCAGTGCAAATTATTAAATATAAATCAGCCGAAATGAACCTTCGTTGTCACTTGCACCAATCACAGAGTCTATCACCAAACATGTGATCATCCAGTATAAACATTGTTATGGTAACACTGTGCAGTCATTTCATCCAGTCACGTGTTTCCAGTCACATATCTCCGGTCATGTGATTCGCTCCGGACATTGTCATACAGACATTGGGGCGTCTCAATGTCCGAACTTCTGCTTTAGGCATAGCGGTACATCACTTCTGATGTTTGAGCAGTTACTATAGCAACCCAGGAAAAACCGGAACACTCTGTAGTTGTTTATGTTCTCTGTACCCGGTTGCTAAGGTACATCATTCAGTCAATTTAGCACTTCCATCTCTGGATGATACTTTGAAATTCTACATTTACATACATCACATGGTGGAGGAACCATATTGTACCGGCCAAATGAATTACAAAACACATGCCGGGGACAGTTATTCCAATTCTAGCCTGTCCCTGCGGCGTGTTAGAAGTGAAGTGATCGCTAATGTGATCACTACACTTCTCTTTCAGGACCCATAACACTACTTGGCATGCGTGGTCTGCTGATTACACGTGTGGTGGCCATTGCCGGGGAGGGTTCCCGTGGAACCCTTTCTTGATATTCTCTGCAATATGTCGCCATAGGTTACAGAGGCTAATGCAATCTGAAGATCTTGGTAAATCCGAGAGTCTAGCCCTGCTTTTAGAGATGGAGGGATCACAGACAGATATCGGAGATAGCTGCTGCAGTCCCTCCATGTTACATTTGAGGGATACTTAATATTTGCGTGTACCCCCTGGGGAATATCTTGTTAAAATTATTTGATAAATAATCCCCATTATGCTCATCAAAGTTATCACACTTGTAAGAACAGATATGGATCATCTTGTGTTCTATACATACATTTTCTTGGATTCAGTTTTCTTTTGGGCCCTGATTTGAAAGCACTTCCTGTGTGCCACCATTACTGTAAGTAGGTCCAGATTATGTGTGAGGCATCATAGGAGATAAGGAGAGGTGGAGAGTCCCTTTGCACTGGATCATATTTTTGGACCAGGATCACACAAATGTTTTTTTTTTTTTTTTAGCAGGGTTGAATGTAAGAGTAAAAGTTCTGGTGGTGCGCCCCTAGAGTTTAAATCAGGAATTCTACATGAGAAAGAAAAAAGAAACGCCTTTGTGGGGGCACTCTTAAAGAATATACAGTTCTAAAACAAATAAAATGTATTGATATAAATTATTTATTGTCTTATACCAGTAGATTACAGTCATAGGAAATAACGTACATTATCTTCTCTTGTAGCCGCTCACACTGCTGACATCCTACAGGAGGCTCGTGTCAAGATAATTGCTAATAAAATCTGCAATAGCCGTGACTGATACAACGGTGCAGTGGAACCAACCAACATATGCGGGGGCTACGAGCGCGGACGCATTGACAGCTGCCAGGTAACAACAATGTACAATTAATGTAGGGCAAGATAGGTTTCCCTACTTAGAGCACGCCGGAGTGAGTTCTATGGTTTGTGCTGAAGAGAAACCCAGACAACAGATATGTCAATGGCTGCGCTAGCCCAGGGGTGGGGAACCTGCTGCCCTCCAGCTATTGTTGAACTATACATCCCAGCATGCCCTGCAACAGTTTTAGCTTGGCCAGGCGGCACAACTGTAGCAGGGCATGCTGGTATGTGTAGTTCAACAATAGCTGGAGGGCTGCAGGTTCCCCACTCCTACGCTAGCCACTAAATTGAAAAAAATATTAGTTACAAATTTTGTCATCAGGTTGCGTTGTTGCAAAACACATCACTTGAATAGCATTACAAATATACACTGTGTCATCCGTTGTGGCTTACAACAGTTTCCATTGAGGGAACAGCACAATTTGGCCAAAAAATATTAAATTAAGAACCTCAATTTTACTCCATATTAAACTGCAGCGTTTATTATAGCTGTTCTGATTGTCCGTTCTTGGCGTTTAGAGTGTGCACTTGCTTATTCTCTTTTTCTGCGCGGTGAACTCACACAAATGGAACTCAGCACACCCAGGAATCACACAAGTTTTATAGCACACGGCCCATCATCACCACCAAACACCAACAGCATGCTAACTATGCTGTTGCTTTTGGGGCACTGCGAGTGACACTGCAGACTCAGATCTGCACATGTGCAGCACATCTCCTGCGGATGCGCAGATCTTAAAACAATGATGTGTAGTGTAAACATGAAAATAGGTGGGAACCAATTAGCCGCGGTAATGCGATCGTGACTAAGGTTATCGCACCTATCTTCCTCCCCAAAAAATAGCTCATCACAGACTGCGTGCTCCCAGTTTTCACACCTATCCTATTCTAAAATGGCGAAAATGGGATTTGCGCTATAATTCTAGCTGGCAAAACCAGATATAAGTATTGGAAAAAATTGGGAAATCTGCCTGTAACCCCCCAAAAAGTCAAACTAATATAGGAAAACATTATAGAAATCCATTTGTGACAATAATAAAACTATCTGGTGCAATTAAATTGGGTCAAAAGCTGTTATATGCATTTTTTTATTGTAAAAAAGCATTTTTTTCAGCAAAAGTAATTAAAAAATTTAATTTGGGTTACATAAAAATGGGTATAAGCATATATTTGGGTCATTTTAGAGTTGTTTTTTTTAAAAGTGGAAACAGGCCGATTACTCCCACCTGCAAGTCTAAAAACACTTGTCCCACTCAAAGCACCCCAATATACCTGTCCCATACCTTGTACCCCAATTTCCACCACTTTGCATTTTTTGACCCCAAAAATGATATGTCATTATTGGCCCATTAATAATAATTAACAACATCTAAGCGCCTAATTAGTCGTTCAGGGGTTTTGAACCAAATCCCCATAATTTTACCTTAAAATAGGGATTTTGCACTACTTACCACCTGCTCAGAGACGGTGAAGAGAAATTTGCAATAAACCCTATGGAGACTTTTTGGCAAGCCTTATTGCAACTGCTATTCTGTATGCAGCGGTTCTGTGTGTATATGCTAATGTTACCGCCGCTGGAATGTGTACAGAGAGACCTACCGGCTGTGACTCTAATCCACCAACTGCGTAAAAAGACACAACACCTGTTGCACTATGGAAGTCTGAGCAGCCCTACGGCTCAGAATGTCAGTCAGTACTAAACTGCGCCAGTGCCACTGCGACATTCCCACAAAACAGTCACAACATACCTCTACACTTACTGTAAGCGTGACGCAATGTTGTGTTTCTTCTTGTTGATAGTTTTGTTGTGTTATACCAAGAACAAATTACAAAGTTAATAGGTATTTTTATTGATTGTTGTATTTCATATTCCATGTAGGGCGACAGCGGAGAACCTCTGATGTGCAAGGAACCCAGCTCTAAGTTCTACTCAGTGGTAGGGATAACAAGCTGGGGAACTGGCTGCGGAAGAGCACGGAAACCAGGGGTCTACACATCCACTAAGGACTATCTGGACTGGATCCGCGATAACATTGCACTAGATTAGGATCAGTTTAATGCCACTAATTACATCCTCCAATGCCAGAGACTTCTTAACAACAAAGAACTATTTACTAAACAGTGTCTGATATGGGGTGTGCATTGAAGCATAACCGGTTGGCAAACAATGTAAAGGTTGACAATCAAAGGTGGGCAAAGCTATTGTTTATCAAACTTTCCATTGTTTATCAGCAGTATACATGTGTTTAATAGAATGCAGATCTATCAACCCAAACGCATAACAACGCGTTTCACAGACGCTGTATAACAGAATTGCCGATATAATATCTTCAGGCAAAAAGTTACAGTTTTCAAAACAGCTGCCGTTAAAAAAATAGTTCAATATGTCTTGGCAGAAACATCAATAAGAACTTGGAGCACTTTGTGGCATCGTATTGTTACTAACATCTAAAAGTAACAAATAACATCTGAAAATAAACTGATTTCCTGATACATTACCGTCTGGGTGTTTTCTTATTCAAACCAAGTTGCCGTTCTACCCAATGCACTTTTTTTTTTTAGTTTGGTTTTCTAGTTGCACATATTGGGCTTGAGTTAGAAACAGATGCATCAGAAGACTGGGCTTGCGTCACTAACATCAACGCACCATACTCACCTCAATGGAGGATTCTAGAGCATCTGGTTCGCTCCAAGCATTCTTGACAGCAACTGGACAGCTACCTTGAGAAAGCATGGAAAAGATCTGTGTCATGGGAGTGCCGTGGGCGGGTAGCCCCACTTCTGTCCTAGCTAGAGTTGTGTGTCCGAAGGAGCGCCTGTTTCTGATGTTTCTGTAGCTGACTGTACTTGCAACTCTTAGCCTTGCCCCTCGTGTAAGTAGGTTTGTCTGATTTACAAGAACGTCAGTGGTTGGTCAGTCAGTCGGAGCACGGATATCATGGCCAATACACTGTGAGAGATCTCAGTGTATGACCACAAGATCTAAAGGGTCTGAGGGTATCAGATAAAATGCCTGTCGGTTTAACAGGCATTTTATCTATATGTATGCATGTATGTATGTATGTATGTATGTATGCCCAGAACAGCATATAACCAGACTGCTCCTTCTACTTAGCAGAGCCCTGAAACCTGCATACAGTACTGAAACTATGTTTCCCAGGTTGGCTCAGTTTATGTAAAATAGAACACCAGCTTATAGGGGAATGTGTGACCAGGTTATGGGACCAATGTGTGACCCCACCCACCAAGAAAGTGTATAGATCATGCAGCTTCCCATTGCTCCTCCTACTCACACCCATTTTCAGGTGCCATTCTAGGATGGCAATCAAGCCACCTGCCTACGGCTAACTGGGCACAAGAAATCAGAATAACACATTCTGAAAAAAAAGAGTCTGGATAAAAAGTGCCTCTGTCCAGCAGCAATTGTACTTTTCATACTTTATTCATCAGATTTTCAAGAGTTTTGAAAACGAATTAAAAATGTCCACATAAAAACAGCATATGTTTGGTGAAATCCCTTTTAAGGGACCAACCTGCCATCATCTTCATCATTTTTCTCCTAATTCATCCCTTTAACCAATAATAGTCTTGATGCTCCTTTCTTCAAAAGTTTCAGTCTATTAAAAAAGTGTGAATAAAACTTTTGG
This sequence comes from Pseudophryne corroboree, assembly GCF_028390025.1. NCBI lineage: Eukaryota > Metazoa > Chordata > Amphibia > Anura > Myobatrachidae > Pseudophryne > Pseudophryne corroboree. Next base: position 41,548,956 of record NC_086455.1, read on the forward strand.
TACATTTGATAACATTGATAAAAAAGTAGGCTAATATTGAAAATAAATTAGAACATTAAAAAAAAAAAAAAAAAAAAATACCATTCATAATACTATAGTAGAATTAGCAGAGAATTAAATGGACATCTTAACTGGGGCGTTCATTATTATTCAAGGTTAATTTATGTGCATGAGTCATTAATAAAATAACAAGATAAAGAAAAAATCCAAGAAAACTAAAGAAAAATTTACTTATCCAAAAGACAAGAGGAAGATTGCAGGATAGAACAAGTCTCTAAACTATGTGTCCAGTCATTTTTGCTAATATTTGAATTGTCAAGACAAAATTAAAGTTTTAGAGCCCATAATAAAAACATGGGTTAGTTGATATGGGACATTGGGGGTCATTCCGAGTTGATCGTCGATCATCTCCCCTGAGATGCGGGGGGACGCCCAGCACAGGGCTAATCCGCCCCACATAAATACAAAAGCATTGCACAGCGGCGATGCTTTTGTATTTCAGGAGCAACTCCTGTTTGTCGCTGCCGCTGGCCGCAGTGGCTGCGTGAGACGTCACGCAGCCGCCGCGGTACACCCCCCAACGGTCCGGCCACGCCTGCGTTGGTCATACCGCGCCTCCTAAACGGCGGCGTTCAGCCCCCTCCCGCCCAGCGACCGCCTCTGTCTCAGAGGCAATCGCTAGGCAGCGACGACTGCCATGCGCCGGCACATGCGCGGTTCTGACCCGATCGCTGCGACAAACTGCAGCGAGTGATCGGGTCGGAATGACCCCCATTGTAAAGAGCTGATGTTTTAAGAATAATTGTATGCACTATCTAAATATGAGAGCACTCTATATAAAAGGGGGTACGATTTACGTTGCATTATGCAGCAACACGTAAAAGTTATAGTTCTGATGGAATGAAATATTTTGAAACTGTAACTATGGGCGGGAGGTAATGAAGTCCGAGTCCAGCGGCCACGTAGGATGCCGGCCAAACTCGTATGTTTTTTTAAAGGGGCAACCATTTACAAGGCTAAATGTTTTGTAAATGATTGCCCCTTTAAAAAAAAAAAATCACATCAAAAAGTTTGTCCGGCGTCCCGCACGGCCGCTGAACTCGGAGTTCATTACATCCCGGCCTTTATATTTTGCCCAGATCAGATGACACTACTGACACCTGGCTATAGAAATCAGCATTTAAACATATATTGACATAATTGATGGCAGGTTCTATTGTAGAAATAGAACTATAGAACTACCTTGCTATGGCCTATCACATGAATAAAAGAGGGTGAAAAACCTCATTGTCCACACTAGATGCCCAGAATGCACAACAAAATGAAAATAGTGCATAATAAAATTCCCAATATGTCAAGTTATAACAGCTGGAGTGAAAGCACATGGATTTGTGAATGCGCTGTTGCAGAATAATGAAAATATAGGATATGGATATAGAAAAAAGAAAAGAAAAAATAGCTGGTTACAGAAAATCAAAGTCAAAATCATCATGTAAAACTTTTTTTTCTTTTTAATAACGAGGACCCTATGATATTAAGAGAACAGGAACGGAGGAGGTGACCTAATGGCTACCTGAGCAGTGGCCTTGACTGTCCTTTGTTGTAATAATGTTACTAGAAGGAGTGTAATGCAAGCAATAAAGATAACTGCGGGAGTGTGTCAATAATAGAACCGTCTATAAGGTTTTATCGGTGAAACTAAAGCAAATGATTGACTGAAGTTTAGCAGGACAGGTTACAGGAAGGTGAGAGCGGATAAGATAAGCATTAATAGGACACAGGCTTTTATTTACTAAATCTATATACTACATTTTGGAAGATATGATTATCTCACAGGTTCAAATGTATCTAAATGACGACAAGACCACTGTATCTGCTAATTCAGTATTCCCGTAATGTTTGTATGAAACACACAATAGACTAATAAATGTGATCACTACTTATCTGGGCTGACAGAAACCAGCTGAAGATGGATGTTCTCCAAGGTTGTAAACACCTCATATGTAATCTATGTTAAGTTGGTTGCCCAATTAAGTGGCGGCTGAGGATTTTACTAAAGAGAACAACTACATGGAACTCTACATTAAACAATCCAATCAATATCCGTCTCATTCCCATGCAGGTCTCACCATTGTTCCTTCCAATACAACATGATTAGCCATGCAAATAGAAAGACTTCAGTTAGTTCGGTTGCTATCAACTAGAACACTCTGCACACGCATGATTTGGATCAGCTTACCAATTTGCTGATATGGGCCTGCTACTGGAAATTACCCATACTAGACATTGCAAGTCAGTCTATGCAATCCATTTGCTGGTGGTTAGAGCTTTTAGTGATTCTCGATGCTTATCACAAGTTGGCTGGTTCACAGTCAAGCCAGCATAAACCCGTGGACTGAAATAAATAATCCTCAGCTATTTCCAGAAACTGCATTGAATGTAATAGAGGCTAAATCGTCGAAAAAGTGCAGGAACAACATCATTTTAAAAGATGAGTAGCTCTTCCGATTTTTCCAGTGACGTAATAAGCACTGGGTCCACGTTGCCGAATAAACTAGAGGTGCCTATGGCCAGTGTGACACCCCCACTCCCCCTACTTCAACAGGCATGTGCTCTTGAGCATTGGGTCCAGTGTACTGGGGCTGGTGATGAACCAATGTACAGCACATTTCCCCCCAACCCAGCACTACCTAGAACTAACTAGCCAAATGCTGAATAGCACTTGCCCCACTGCTAATCTTGGGCTGTGGGTACCAGGGAAATCAATTAAAGTGTGACCTCCTTATATTGAATATTAAAATACTGCAAATATTTAACATAAAAAAATAAGTATATATATATATATATATATATATATATATATGTGTGTGTAACAATAGAAGTAGTGGCGCCAATGGGGTCGTATCAACACCCAACTTTAAAACAAACCCTTACAGAGTTTTACAGATGAATTTGATCATAAACATATAACATGTTCCTTCATAAAAAATTATTTATAAAAGCATAAACTCAAAACCAGTGTCCATGATTGTACAGAATTGATACATTTAAATTTGTCCAACAATTCAAGCAGTACACTTGTAGTGATAAGGAAAGATGTAGATATAGCACTACAGTCTCCTCCTTCTCCATATTGTAGATTCGGAGGTAACAAATTTTTTTTTTAGATAACCCAACGCGTTTCGTCTTGTTCAAAGACTTCATCAGGGGTAAAATCTCATCTATTTGATAAATATTGTCAGCGCAAAAAAAAAACGACCAATCATTCATGGGTGTTTGTACAAAGATCCAATACTTCACTGGAACTTAATGATGTGGCGTGAACCAGGCCTCGTGAGTCAACAACTTGAAGCTGACATTTAGATACTCAGGTATGGAAGGAATTCGTATAGGTAACTATAGAACCTGACCAGTTAAAAACACATAAGGAACCCTCCAGTGCTGCAGTAATGAAAGCCCAGTGTCCGTCTACTTACCGTTCAGTTGGGGGGGAAGTTCCCCCCACACTAGAATGATTATTTGGGAAAAATCAAACATATCTGATTTTCCCATGAGTTGGACTAACCATTTTTTTTATGTTTTTCACCGTGTGGGAGCAAACGGCTGATTGTCATTTGCTCCTACACATTGCCAGATTACCATCCCAATCAGCTATCTAGTTGGCTGGTTGGAATGCTATCGTTCTGGTGTATCGCTAGCATAAGAATACAATTTTCCCAGTATTGCACAATTACAGTTCTGCCACAGGTTCCATTACACAATTTATATATTTTGAAGTACTTTCTTTCTATCAGGATTATCAACCCATTCCCTCTGCGTGTTGCCTTGAACCATTGCCCACCTGGGACACACCAACAATTTCCGGAATGCACTTCATGTGTCCCTATTTGTAGCATTCAAATATGCTGTTCCTAACAATGTGTCTCATTTAGAGGAGGCTGTAGCCTGACACCAAGGTATAAAAAAACAAAAAAACAGATGCACCTTCTAGCCGGTGTATCTGTACACACCTTGTGCCTGACTGCCACCGATGTGACTCTGCAGCAAGTGTAAACAGCACGTAGCTTACAATTATGCTTTGTTTTGCTAATCATGTCCAGTAAATCAAACCAGATCGTGCAGCCCGCAGTTAGACATATCAAATGCTGAATCAGCCCTAACAACAATATTAAAATAATACTAGTGTTCATTCTAGCACCCTGCACCTTTCCAATCCTGTGCAGTTCCTCTTTCCTTCCTGGGGTGTCGCTCTCTGCTCTGGTGCTTCTCAGCACACACAGGTCTGTATCACAGCACTGAGCAACAGATCAGAGTATGCTGAGAAGCACCAGCGCAGAGAGTGACACCCCAGGCAGAAAAGAGGAACTGCACAGGATTGGAAAGGTGCAGGGTGCTAGAATGAAAACTATACTACTACTGATGGTGTGTACTGGTCAGCAGCCCTGTTAAAAGAAACGGTATGTACTGAAACCATTCAACAGCTGCTAATGGTGTGTACCTTTAAACACTATTCTGAGACCTGATACTCTGTACCAGCATATAAAATGGAAAGAGCTTAACTAATTTGACTGCAGCAGAGAAAGAATTACAGTAAATCTCCATTTCAGAGTAAATTACTATAGCAATCTATGTCTATTGTCCGCTAAGTACTCAAATTACACATTTTTTCCCTGTACACTGACCAAGCACCACTTAGTTTTAGAGGTGATAATGACACTTTGCAGAGTACTGCGTCCTTAAGTGTCTGGAAAGGATCACCGGCAGCGGCTCCAGTGCCAGACTCAGTCTGTTTCCCAGCCACTGCATTGCTAGGGGAAAGAGAAAGGGAGGGCGCAGCGCCAGTCTCCCGCTCTTGTGCTTGAGCGGTGTACGGATTCATCTGATTCTGCCAAGTAATTTGAGAGAACGTAGGGCTGTAAACGATTTCCTGCATTGTGTTTATAATTACGGCTGGTGTACGCGCTGCAGAGGGTCTAGTGAAAAAAACAACACAAAACATAATTTTATGGCAGCTTTAAAGCTTTGCTTTGTTGCGAAAGGAAAAGTGCTTTTCCATATGAAGGAACCAATGCAGCGTTAACCACATGAAGTCATGAATATTTTCACAGCCTTATAAGGAGACGAGGAGACATGCTTACATATTTTAAAAGGCTAGTACGCCATGTTCTAATTATGCCTTGTATAATGATTTTCAGAACCGGACTGCCTTCTCCTGACTTCTCTAATCCTCCGCACAGGTCGCTTGTGAGAATTCTACATCAAAGCACTGAGGGGCAGATGTATTAACCTGGAGAAGGCATAAGGAGGTGATAAACAAGTGATATGTGCAAGGTGATAAAGGCACCAGCCAATCAGCTCCAGTATGTAAATTAACAGTTAGGAGCTGATTGGCTGGTGCCTTTATCACCTTGCACATATCACTGGTTTATCACTTCCTTATGCCTTCTCCAGGTTAATACATCTGCCACAGAGTACTGAAGGAGGTACAGGCAGTATCACACCAATTATGTCCACATGTGCTAACAGCAGGCAAATGATTGGCCCACAGCCCAAACCCATGGTCAACTGTGATATTAGGTTTATGTCGTAATATTACCACTAAGGAATTTGTTTGTGGAATGAGCTTTGTGTTACATATATTCAAAATAAATGGTACAAATGCACAAAAACGTTTATTTACATTTTGCCACATTTACACTTTTGTGTTGCCATAAAATATATGGCCAGCACAGATCGTGTAATGGTTAGTATTACTGCCTCACAGCACTGAGGTCATGGGTTTGATTCCCACCATGGCCCTAACTGTGTGGAGTTTGTATATTCTCCCGATACTTGCGTGGGTTTCCCCAGGTTACTCTAGTTTCCTCCCACAATCCAAAAATATACTGGGACTAATTCAGGCCTGATCGCAGCAGCAAAATCTTTCTCTAATGGGCAAAACCATGTGCAGTGCAGGTGGAGCATATATAACATGTGCAGAGAGAGTTAGATTTGGGTGGGTTATATTGTTTCTGTGCAGGATAAATACTGGCTGTTTAATTTTTACACTGCAATTTAGATTTCAGTTTGAACACACCACACCCAAATCTAACTCTCTCTGCACATGTTATATTTGTTGTCCCCCCCCCCCCCCCCCCCTGCAGTGCACATGGTTTTGCCCAACTGTTAACAAATTTGCTGCTGCAATCGGTCTGAATTAGGCCCACTGTTCGGTTAATTGAATTTGGACAAAATTAACTCTAGATTGGTAGGGAATATAGATTGTAAGCTCCACTGGGACAGGGACTGATGTGGATGCCCAAATATTCTCTGTAAAGCGCTGCGGAATATGTGTGTGCTATATAAATAACTGGTAATAAATAAATAAATATTATAGTAAAAATACAATACAGAGCAGATAAGATTACACAGTACTGCTTGTAATGCTCCAGTTGGTAAAAGAATGATACCATCCAGGTGGTGTAGTAATGACTGCCGTGATACAGAGCGTACACAGAAACATTGCTTATTTTGACTAACATAGTTAGTACGGGATCCGGTCTGAAAGTCGACGCTGCCTAGTTCGACAATGTTTGAGTCGACCACTGAAGGTCGACAGGCACTAGGTCGACAGTGATGGAAGGTCGACATGGTTCCTAGGTCGACATGTTCTGTTGACAGTTCACAAGGTCGACGTGTTTTTTTTGTAATTTTTTTTTCCACTTTTTGAACTTTTTCATACGTAACGATCCACGTGGACTACGCATGGGAATAGTAACCTGTGCCGAGCGCAGCGGCAACGGAGCGAGGCACCACGCCCGAAGCATGGCGAGCGATGCGAGGGGACACAGTGCACTAATTCGGCTTCCCGGTCACTGTACGGAGTAAACGACACCAAAAAAACGGTAAAAACTCATGTCGACCTTTTGAACTGTCGACATAGAACATGTCGGACTCAAACATTGTCGACCTAGATAGTGTCGATTCTATGATCCACACCTGTGAGTACACCTTTCTTTAGAAGTATAATTTAAGCATATACAAAATAAACCTGTGAAATGCAGCCAGTATACGTTGCCTGGCACAAAAACACACTTTGGCTCAATATTTTTAGGATGAAGCTAACAATGGGATTAATCCAATATGTTGGGCATTGGATTTGACAAACAGAATATACTTTTTGCTATGGAAGCTTTACATTTTTTTCCCCCCAGTATAGCGTTACACTAAATATAATTACTGAAGTACAACGCTATAGCAGGGAGATACAACTTTGCAACCAGTGTGCCTGCAAGCTTCTCATACCCGGTATTTTGAAGGATAGGACGTTCCAAGAAACTTTCCACTATGATTTGGGTATTCTAGAACAAACAGAACCAGGTGACGCACCACAGGACTCACTCAGTGGAACTATGGAACGTGTAATAGTGCAGGATTTGTAGGATCTTCTCCGTGTTCTGTACGTCAAAGGTTCTGCTTAATTATTATGGTTACTGGTAATTTAAATGTTGCCACAAAACTCTGACACAGCGGGCAGTGGGGAAGTAGCACATATTATAGGACAGAAAACCAACATTCAAGAAGAATACATTTAAAAAAGCAAAAATGTAAGCATGAAACTATACCTAAGACGTAACAGGTAATGTATATAACAGGTAAGTAGTCTACAGAAGATGTGAGCGGCATGATACAAGTGCACACAGGTGGATGAATTAAGAGTAGACCATATTGTAAGCTCTTACAAGCATGGCCATCCTTTCCCCAATGCTAAGAAAGTCATTCAGAAGTTATTCAATACATGCTGCCATATTTCTGTTACCATCTATCTCCAAGACCCTCTTTCCCTGGTACTAAGTGGGTACACAATGGTCGAGCTATCGTTCATGATAACGACAAACGATATATCGCGAGTGGATCAGCAGGTGTGTATACCTCATATGTCTGTAATAGTCTTTGTCCACAGACATATCACGTCGGCCCTGCAGCACTGCCGATGTCCAACTGTGTGTACGGTTGAACAGTCGACCGCACATACACTGGCTGCAGGGACCGCTGACAATGACATCACAGCTGGTTGGGAAAATTCATATGCCTGGAATATCGATCAGCCGATTAGTAAGTATGTATAGCTTACCTAATCAGCCGCTCAGTCACTTGGCGTGGCAGCCAGTTGCAGTGTGTAACCAGCTTAGTTATTCGACAGACAATCCAATTAACAGTAATATTTAACATTTCAAATTTGAATAAACTAATGATATTAACAAAAAGAGAAAAGAAAAGTTCTCCTTTGTCTAATATATAACGCAGTTGGCACTTCTACATGCTTTAATGCTGGCAGACACCTTTATTTATTATTCAACAGCTTTATCATGCATATTGTACCTGTAGACCGAAGGGTGCCTCAGTAATAGCATATCCAAATCTTTCCAAACAATTTGCAGACATTTTTCTGCTTTTACCTTGTGTCATTTCTTTATAACTATCCCACAATCCATGCCCAGAGGAGAAGCAGAAACTCATTTGCTGAAAATAGCTGCCTGCCTCCCGTGGAACACTTAACATTACAATAACGGTAATTTCTGCTAATCTTTCTGTAGATTTGTTCTGACAGGAACAGACTGAGGCCTGTAATGGGTAGTACAGGAGGTTTGGTCACCACAGGGCACCACAAGTGGCAGCGGAGTGGTTTATAATCTCTGCTTTGCCTGCACTGCCCCTTTTGCAAGCAGTCATTTACAGTTCCTAAACTATTACATAGTGGGCGCAGTTTAAAAAGTGCCAGCTATAGAGCAATTCCTGCGCTCTTTCAGATTACAGCAGAAAACTAGTTTTTATCTAATAATAATGGTGATTGTGTTAGAGATGACGATGTTTAGCATAAGAGAAACAAAACTGGAACGCACAGAAGTTTAACTGTCCTACTGATTGCAATGCCTTCTCAAATTGTTTGAGTGCTTTCTTTATCTTCTCATAAACTTTTATTTCTTATTTACTTGTACAGCAGCTGGAAGTAATCCCATGTATATCAGGGAAAACCGTACAAAGAACCTGATTCACAAACGTACACAAATGCAATTGCAGATGCGATTTTGCTCGCAGAGCTATTCCGAAAATATGCTAATGATTCAGGCGCCACCTTCTGCATAGAGATCGCTCACATCCGCTGCTTACGTACAAACGTGGAAATATCGGATGCACATTAGTCGACCATCTGAGTAAGTCTATGCTGTCTCAGGCAGAACAGCACCCCTCAAACAGAAAGGACTGTCAGCTGCAAGGCCAGAAACGGTCCCGACACACCTGTGTTTTTCTAGCCGCTCCCTATTACTTCCTCCAAACGCTGACTACCTGTCACTCACTTTACGTAAAAACCCTCTGTGCATGCTCTATCGCAATCTAATCGCTGCACATACGCAGTGCATCTTTGGCACATGCGCTGCTGCAAAAAATTTGATCCACTGGGTACAACATCGGCATCGCGTACATATCAGAAATTACTATAAGAGCCGTGCATTTACCCCACACCATTTCTAATCTCTACATAGTATAAAATAAAGTTCCTGGTAGGCATCTGTCTGACTGTTTGGGTTAATCTGGAGAACCGCTGGATGGATTTTTATGCCGTTTTCACAATTCTATAGAGCCCTTGTCGAGGAAGGTTTAGGGCGTATGAAACAATCTATGACAAAAGGGAGCTGAGCAGTGATGGTTTTAGTAAAGCAAGTCAGCTCCCGTGCAAAGCCGAAGCGGATTGCTAGCTGCTTACACGCAGAAATACACGTTACCACTCAACATCTCTTCCTCAGATTTCAAAGAATGCATCGTTACAAGGAGATTAAAAACAATATTTACCCTCCTTTGTACTCAGGGCCGGGGCGGGCTGAGCTGGGAAGCATTTGCCCTCTGTGCCTACAGAGCTTCTTGGGATGCAGGTAGAGAATGCTGCCTGGTTGTCTGATTGTGAATTACACTGAGTGACCAGGAAGCATTCTCTAACTGCCTCCCAGCCTGCAGCCAGACAGCGAATGGCGGTCAGCATGCTGACTGGTGGATGGCTGGAGCTATCCACCAATCAGAGTGCATACAGCTATTCAATGTATAGAAGCAGGCAGAGGGACGGCGTGGGACTGCAGGAAGAATAAGTTCTTATTATTTTCATTTATTCGTGTGAATGGGTGGGGAGAGGTACCAGTGCATTGCTTTGCCCAGGACCTACAATGCTGTTAAGATGGCTTTACAAACACTCACGTAGGGAGGGGGAGCTGGTGGGGATGGGGGTGAGGGAGTGCTGAGGAAACAGGCACTTGCGAAGGGTCGTTGGGGTGTTGATCTAGCAAGAGGAGCTTGAGCATGAAAGGGGAGAGCAATGGGGTGGCAATTTAGGCAAAGAGGAGACAACTATGTAATAAGTGAGAAAACGTAAGTAACACAAATACTGTATATTATGAAGGCAGTTGCTAATTTTTTGTGTGCTCCCATGAATGATAGGAATATATTGCAGAGAGTCTGATGTAGAGCACTTTTACACTCTGGTGGACAGTTGAGCAATGGACACATACGTAGAGGCTTAAAGCTAGGTACACGATCACTCGGCTGATCGGTTTCACGCTCTCCATCAGCCGAGCAGAGTGTATCCAGCATGATCCCCTGTGCGGGTGCAGCAGCTCCTCTATGAGATCAGGAGAATTATTAAAAGTTATAATAAAATTATCTCCTGATCGTTGTGATTGTGTTATAAGCCATGTATTGGCTAACGCTCCCGCACCGGTACTGTATCCACACTTATACAATCGTCAGACCATTTACCCGAAATCGAGTGATCAGGCCATGGATTGTACAGATGTGTACCCAGCTTAAGATGGGAGAGAGTCGGTGCAGCAAGCTTTCCCATAAAGTTCAGTCTGTGGTTTGTGATTAAATCTCTCTTTATAACCTTATTTCTTCATTTATATGTATTTTACAATAGTGAATGTCGTAGCACACAACTGTCCGCAAAATAACATATGAACGCATCCAATCACTGGAAACATTCTCTTACATGCGAGAGCTCACAGTGGCTAGTATTGCTGCCTCGCAACACACTGGTCATGAGTTCGATTCCCGGCCAGGGGTGTATCTGTGTGGGGTCTGTATGTTCTCCCTGTGCTTGTGAGTTTCTTTTGGGTGCTACACTTTCCTCCTGCGCTCTAATAAAACTTACTGGTAGGTTAATTGGCTGCCGGCTACATTTACTCCGTGTGTGTGTTCAGGAACTTAGGTTGTAAACTGCAATGTGCCAGGAATTGATGTGAATGAATGACAATATTCCCTGTGTAGTGTGGAATAATTGGTATCGCTATATACATTAATAAATAATGCATGGAACTAATGATTTTTTTTTTAGGATTGTGTATCTCACTTGTATTATGTATCTCACTTGTATTAGGTGCCATCTGGGCAGTACGGGTGGTGTAATGGTTAGCATTACTGCCTCAGAGCACTGAGGTCATGGGTTCAATTCCCACCATGGCTCTAACTGTGTGGAGTTTGTATATTCTCCCCATACTTGCGTGGGTTTTCCTCCGGGTACTCCGGTTTCTTCCCACAATCCAAAAAATAAGAATTTACTTACCGATAATTCTATTTCTCGGAGTCCGTAGTGGATGCTGGGGTTCCTGAAAGGACCATGGGGAATAGCGGCTCCGCAGGAGACAGGGCACAAAAGTAAAGCTTTCCGATCAGGTGGTGTGCACTGGCTCCTCCCCCTATGACCCTCCTCCAAGCCAGTTAGGTACTGTGCCCGGACGAGCGTACACAATAAGGGAGGAATTTTGAATCCCGGGTAAGACTCATACCAGCCACACCAATCACACCGTACAACTTGTGATCTAAACCCAGTTAACAGTATGATAACAGCGGAGCCTCTGAAAAGATGGCTCACAACAATAATAACCCGATTTTTGTAACTATGTACAAGTATTGCAGATAATCCGCACTTGGGATGGGCGCCCAGCATCCACTACGGACTCCGAGAAATAGAATTATCGGTAAGTAAATTCTTATTTTCTCTATCGTCCTAGTGGATGCTGGGGTTCCTGAAAGGACCATGGGGATTATACCAAAGCTCCCAAACGGGCGGGAGAGTGCGGATGACTCTGCAGCACCGAATGAGAGAACTCCAGGTCCTCCTTAGCCAGGGTATCAAATTTGTAGAATTTAGCAAACGTGTTTGCCCCTGACCAAGTAGCTGCTCGGCAAAGTTTTAAAGCAGAGACCCCTCGGGCAGCCGCCCAAGATGAGCCCACCTTCCTTGTGGAATGGGCATTTACATATTTTGGCTGTGGCAGGCCTGCCACAGAATGTGCAAGCTGAATTGTATTACACATCCAACTAGCAATAGTCTGCTTAGAAGCAAGAGCACCCAGTTTGTTGGGTGCATACAGGATAACAGCAAGTCAGTTTTCCTGACTCCAGCCGTCCTGGAACATATTTTCAGGGCCCTGACAACATCTAGCAACTTGGAGTCCTCCAAGTCCCTAGTAGGTGCAAGGCACCACAATAAGCTGGTTCAGGTGAAACACTGACACCACCTTAGGGAGAGAACTGGGGACGAGTCCGCAGCTCTGCCCTGTCCGAATGGACAACAGATATGGGCTTTTTTTGAGAAAAAACCACCAATTTGACACTCGCCTGGTCCAGGCCAGGGCCAAGAGCATGGTCACTTTTCATGTGAGATGCTTCAAATCCACAGATTTGACTGGTTTTAAACCAATGTGATTTGAGGAATCCCAGAACTACGTTGAGATCCCACAGTGCCACTGGAGGCACAAAAGGGGGTTGTATATGCAATACTCCCTTGACAAACTTCTGGACTTCAGGAACTGAAGCCAATTCTTTCTGGAAGAAAATCGACAGGGCCGAAATTTGAACCTTAATGGACCCCAATTTGAGGCCCATAGACACTCCTGTTTGCAGGAAATGCAGGAAACGACCGAGTTGAAATTTCTTTGTGGGGCCTTCCTGGCCTCACACCACGCAACATATTTTCGCCACATGTGGTGATAATGTTGTGCGGTCACCTCCTATCTGGCTTTGACCAGGGTAGGAATGACCTCTTCCGGAATGCCTTTTTCCCTTAGGATCCGGCTTTCCACCGCCATGCCGACAAACGCAGCTGCGGTAAGTCTTGGAACAGACATGGTACTTGCTGAAGCAAGTCCCTTCTTAGCGGCAGAGGCCATAAGACCTCTGTAAGCATCTCTTGAAGTTCCGGGTACCAAGTCCTTCTTGGCCAATCCGGAGCCATGAGTATAGTTCTTACTCCTCTACGTCTTATAATTCTCAGCACCTTAGGTATGAGAAGCAGAGGAGGGAACACATACACCGACTGGTACACCCACGGTGTTACCAGAACGTCCACAGCTATTGCCTGAGGGTCTCTTGACCTGGCGCAATACCTGTCCCGTTTTTTGTTCAGACGGGACGCCATCGTGTCCACCTTTGGTATTTCCCAACGGTTTACAATCATGTGGAAAAAACTTCCCGATGAAGTTTCCACTCTCCCGGGTGGAGGTCGTGCCTGCTGAGGAAGTCTGCTTCCCAGTTTCCATTCCCGGGATGAAACACTGCTGACAGTGCTATCACATGATTTTCCGCCCAGCGAAAAGTCCTTGCAGTTTTTGCCATTGCCCTCCTGCTTCTTGTGTCGCCCTGTCTGTTTACGTGGGCGACTGCCGTGATGTTTTTCCCACTGGATCAATACCGGCTGACCTTGAAGCAGAGGTCTTGCTAAGCTTAGAGCATTATAAATTTACCCTTAGCTCCAGTATATTTATGTGGAGAAAAGTCTCCAGACTTGATCACACTCCCTGGAAATTTTTTCCTTGTGTGACTGCTCCCCAGCCTCTCGGGCTGGGCTCCGTGGTCACCAGCATCCAAACCTGAATGCCGAATCTGCGGCCCTCTAGAAGATGAGCACTCTATAACCACCACAGGAGAGACACCCTTGTCCTTGGATATAGGGTTATCCGCTGATGCATCTGAAGATGCGATCCGGACCATTTGTCCAGCAGATCCCACCGAAAAGTTCTTGCGTGAAATCTGCCGAATGGAATTGCTTCGTAGGAAGCCACCATTTTTACCAGGACCCTTGTGCAATGATGCACTGTTTTTAGGAGGTTCCTGACTAGCTCGGATAACTCCCTGGCTTTCTCTTCCGGGAGAAACACCTTTTTCTGGACTGTGTCCAGAATCATCCCTAGGCACAGCAGACGTGTCGTCGGGATCAGCTGCGATTTTGGAATATTTAGAATCCACCCGTGCTGTTGTAGCAGTATCCGAGATAGTGCTACTCCGACCTCCAACTGTTCCCTGGACTATGCCCTTATCAGGAGATCGTCCAAGTAAGGGATAATTAAGACGCCTTTTCTTCGAAGAAGAATCATCATTTCGGCCATTACCTTGGTAAAGACCCGGGGTGCCGTGGACAATCCAAACGGCAGCGTCTGAAACTGATAGTGACAGTTCTGCACCACGAACCTGAGGTACCCTTAGTGAGAAGGGCAAATTTGGGACATAGAGGTAAGCATCCCTGATGTCCCGGGACACTATATAGTCCCCTTCTTCCTGGTTCGTTATCACTGCTCTGAGTGACTCCATCTTGATTTGAACCTTTGTAAGTGTTCAAAAAATTTTTTAGAATAAGTCTCACCTAGCCTTCTGGCTTCAGTACCACAATATAGTGTGGAATAATACCCCTTTTCTTGTAGTAGGAGGGGTAATTTAATTATCACCTGCTGGGAATACAGCTTGTGAATTTTTTCCCATACTGCCTCCTTGTCGGAGGGAGACCTTGGTAAAGCAGACTTCAGGAGCCTGCGAAGGGGAAACGTCTCGACATTCCAATCTGTACCCCTGGGATACTACTTGTAGGATCCAGGGGTCCTGTACGGTCTCAGCGCCATGCTGAGAACTTGTCAGAAGCGGTGGAACGCTTCTGTTCCTGGGAATGGGCTGCCTGCTGCAGTCTTCTTCCCTTTCCTCTATCCCTGGGCAGATATGATCTTATAGGGACGAAAGGACTGAGGCTGAAAAGACGGTGTCTTTTTCTGCAGAGATGTGACTTAGGGTAAAAACGGCGGATTTTCCAGCAGTTGCCGTGGCCACCAGGTCCGATGGACCGACCCCAAATAACTCCTCTTCCTTTATACGGCAATACACCTTTGTGCCGTTTGGAATCTGCATCACCTGACCACTGTCGTGTCCATAACATCTTCTGGCAGATATGGACATCGCATTTACTCTTGATGCCAGAGTGCAAATATCCCTCTGTGCATCTCGCATATATAGAAATGCATCCTTTAAATGCTCTATAGTCAATAAAATACTGTCCCTGTCAAGGGTATCAATATTTTTAGTCAGGGAATCCGACCAAGCCACCCCAGCTCTGCACATCCAGGCTGAGGCGATCGCTGGTCGCAGTATAACACCAGTATGTGTGTATATACTTTTTATGATATTTTCCAGCCTCCTGTCAGCTGGTCCTTGAGGACGGCCCTATCTATAGACGGTACCGCCACTTGTTTTGATAAGCGTGTGAGCGCCTTATCCACCCTAAGGGGTGTTTCCCAACGCGCCCTAACTTCTGGCGGGAAAGGGTATACCGCCCATAATTTTCTATCGGGGGGAACCCACGCATCATCACACACTTTATTTAATTTATCCGATTCAGGAAAAACTACGGTAGTTTTTTCACATCCCACATAATACCCTCTTTTGTGGTACTTGTAGTATCAGAAATATGAAACACCTCCTTCATTGCCTTTAACGTGTGGCCCTAATAAGGAATACGTTTGTTTATTCACCGTCGACACTGGATTCAGTGTCCGTGTCTGTGTCGACCGACTAAAGTAAACGGGCGTTTTAAAACCCCTGACGGTGTTTTTGAGACGTCTGGACCGGTACTAATTGTTTGTTGGCCGTCTCATGTCGTCAACCGACCTTGCAGCGTGTTGACATTATCACGTAATTCCCTAAATAAGCCATCCATTCCGGTGTCGACTCCCTAGAGAGTGACATCACCATTACAGGCAATTGCTCCGCCTCCTCACCAACATCGTCCTCATACATGTCGACACACACGTACCGACACACAGCACACACACAGGGAATGCTCTGATAGAGGACAGGACCCACTAGCCCTTTGGAGAGACAGAGGGAGAGTTTACCAGCACACACCAAAAACGCTATAATTATATAGGGACAACCTTATATAAGTGTTTTCCCTTATAGCATCTTTTTTATATATTTCTAACGCCAATTTAGTGCCCCCCCTCTCTGTTTTAACCCTGTTTCTGTAGTGCAGTGCAGGGGAGAGCCTGGGAGCCTTCCCTCCAGCCTTTCTGTGAGGGAAAATGGCGCTGTGTGCTGAGGAGATAGGCCCCGCCCCTTTTTCGGCGGCCTCGTCTCCCGCTCTTAACGGATTCTGGCAGGGGTTAAATATCTCCATATAGCCTCCGGAGGCTATATGTGAGGTATTTTTAGCCAAAATAGGTATTCATTTGCCTCCCAGGGCGCCCCCCTCCCAGCGCCCTGCACCCTCAGTGACTGCCGTGTGAAGTGTGCCGAGAGGAAAATGGCGCACAGCTGCAGTGCTGTGCGCTACCTTTAGAAGACTGAGGAGTCTTCTGCCGCCGATTCTGGACCTCTTCTTACTTCAGCATCTGCAAGGGGGCCGGCGGCAAGGCTCCGGTGACCATCCAGGCTGTACCTGTGATCGTCCCTCTGGAGCTGATGTCCAGTAGCCAAGAAGCCAATCCATCCTGCACGCAGGTGAGTTCACTTCTTCTCCCCTAAGTCCCTCGTTGCAGTGATCCTGTTGCCAGCAGGACTCACTGTAAAATAAAAAACCTAAGCTAAACTTTTCTAAGCAGCTCTTTAGGAGAGCCACCTAGATTGCACCCTTCTCGGCCGGGCACAAAAATCTAACAGGCTTGGAGGAGGGTCATAGGGGGAGGAGCCAGTGCACACCACCTGATCGGAAAGCTTTACTTTTGTGCCCTGTCTCCTGCGGAGCCGCTATTCCCCATGGTCCTTTCAGGAACCCCAGCATCCACTAGGACGATAGAGAAATATACTGGTAGGTTAATTGGCTCCCAACAAAAAATTAACCCTAGTGTGAATGTGTCTGTGTGTACATGTGATAGGGAATATAGATTGTAAGCTCCACTGGGGCAGGGACTGATGTGCATGGGCAAAATATTCTCTGTACAGCGCTGCGGAATATGTGTGCGCTATATAAATAACTGGTAATAAATAATAATAAATAATCTCGTCCAGACATTGTCTATTCCGCTTAGAGTAATTTATGTAGTGCACCCAAGATCGCTGCCTCATCTGGCATCTTCGTGGGTAGGATCAATAATCCATGGAATTTAAGAAAAATCGTCCTACTACAACAACATACTGTACGTACGTACATGCTTATCTCAAAATGTCTCTCAGTTCGACCTATCTGCTCCTCTCATCCACATGCATTATCGGTTTCCATTCACAGTTACATGACTTTGTATTGGGCTGTACATACTCTGGAGAATGCCCTTCCATGCACAATAAGACTTTCCTCTAGTCTCCAAACCTTCAAGTGTTCCCTGAAAACCCTTCCCCCCCCCCAGTCTTATCTTAGTACTGATTTGTTCCATTTGTAAAGTGCAATGGAATACGCTGGTGCTATATATGTAACGATTAGTTGATAAATGAGTTATATATGTAAGAGTTAGTTAATAAATGAGTAAGTAAATAAAATAATAAACATGCACACGAAATGGAAATCAGTCATTGCTATTGGGAAGACCAAATATAACCCGGTTTCAGTAGAACTTACCATAAAAAAAAGAAATAAAAAAAATTGGGTCTCAAATGTAAAAATCTACAATTTCAAGGACTTTATAACAAACTGGACTTCCGCTGCTGTAATATCAGCGTTAAGATTGCTGTGAAGCGCATCAGTAAGTTTGGGCAACAAATTAGGGGTGACTATCTTTCGGCTCAGTATCTGAAACGAGGGGTAGGGCCTGGGTAAGATGTAGATGGATCTGCCAGAAAAAAATAATAAACTACATGGCAGCCACTGTGACATCATTTGTATCAGCGGTCAGCTTTATTATATAGATAAGGACACCGAAAGAGTGGGGATACATTTCTCGCCATAAAACACAGCTCTTCATTGCATAGCAGTTTATCAAGTCCAATGAACTTTAGCTAACCTATGAAGCACCACATTATTCCACAGCATGGAATGTGGCCCACTGGTGACATTTCTCCTAGGTGGACTGCTAATAACCCAAGTGATTAAGGACACCACTCTTTTATGCAGCAATACACTGTGATTACAAAGTGGGAAGTCGCACCTTCATCAGGAAAACGAGAGCCCCAAATATAATCTCAATTTTTCTTACATTTTCCTACTGTCCTTCAAAGACTTTAGACATTTTACATGAAACACGAGTGTCACATAGTAAAAACCGTAGTGCAAGGTGAGAGACATTACATGCTGTCTAGACCTTACACATAAAATACAAATGTGAAGCCAGGGACTACCTTTACCCAAGGTCAACCAGAGTCCATGTCGCGTCCAGCTCCTAGCCGGCTATCAGGCTGCTACTACAGGTCCATGATCATGTTCCGTAGCCTGCAGCCATTTAGGAGCTAACATCACAACACCACACTGGTAGTGTTCTCTCACTGAAAGCGGTTTGATGCTTTTAGAAGTGAATTTGCTAATAACCCATAGAGGCCAGTCACCAGCCAATGATGTCACTGTTTCAACAGCTGCTTCTAGGTTTCTTGGATAAAGAATATCTGAGTCCTGTGGGGTTTCTAGACCTTCAGTGCCAAGTGTTTGAAGTCGGGGTGCTGAAAGACTATTCATGCTGAATTCTCTTCAACGTAGCTAGTAAAACGTTCTGCAGACTACATTATCTTGTTGATGCAGAGGGGGTATATGGAAAGCATTGGGGGCCATTCAATAGTTCTTGTCAACAGCTATATTCTCCATCTCCAGAACAGAAAGTTTGTTTCAGCAACTGTGTTATTTTCTCTACTATTAGGTAAAGATGATACAGGACATAAAGGTGATGTAATCAACAGCTTTGTAAAATTTATGTCGTTACCAATTCTGTTTTCCTTTGAGGAGTTAGTACTTTTGATTTATACATTTTCTTTTAAAGGGTAATTATAGAAAGCCATAATAACCCCCCAAAAAATATATACTGTATATAATGACATTATGGCTACTCCATTATAGCATATAAACTGTGTCAGATCTCTAAAGAGATAGAAACTCGATGTTGTGCACTCTATACCGTATAAGAACTTATTTGTAAACGATAACCGAGCAACAAACGGGGCACTGCGGAGAGGCTTTTTCTCTCTGACTTATGAGATATACTGTAGCAAGGCTCCAAACAAATCTAGAAAGGGCGCCTTATAGAAATTCTAAAACAAAATAATTGACCATCTAAAATTGTATAATAAATTAGACAAAATAAAAGCAGCTGGAATAACATAAGTGATACGGATTCCACCGAAGAGATTGTAAAATATATTTCGGGGTATATTCAATTAGGGTCGAAAGCTGCTGTCTGTCGAAAAGACGTCAGTTTTCGACTTTTTAAGGTCGAATCGTGATTCGACCTATTCAGTCCCCACTATTTTTATTCGACAAGTCAGGGAATTCGACTTGTCGAATAGTTCGTGAATCGGCGGTATAGCTGCTGATTCACGTACTTTTGAGGGGAAACTGTGCCAAATTTGACAGGATTTGGCCTCGTTTCCGACCATCTCAGTCTGACATAAAAAAATGTCTGACTGAGATGAGGGACCTTAGAGTAGGAGAGGGGGGAGAGCCGGGGGGAGCCGCGGGCAGACAGGGAAGACCAGCGCTACAGCACAGCGCTGCAGGAGGATGTGTCACAGCCGCGCCACTCACCTCAGCATCCACCCGGCTCCAGCAAGTGAGGTCACGCTTGCTGCAGCCGGGTGGACACTGCCTTGAGGTCTGGCGGCTGTGAGACAAACCTTCTGCAGCGCTGCTCTCCTCCGTCTGCCTGCAGCTGTCCCCGCTGGTCTCCCCCCTCTCCTCCGCTCACAGGTCTAATCTCAATTCGACTTTTTTTAAAGTCGAATTGAGATGGGATTGAATAGGGGTTGTCGAATCCATTCCGACAAATGCATGTCGGAATGGATCCGACCCTAATTGAATATACCCCATCATCTATATTATGGAAAGAATGAATTTGTACAGTTATAAGGAAATCATTTACCGGCTAATGAGCAAGGATAGCGATATAAAGGGGGTGTTATAAAGAAGACTTCTTCTCTGATCTGGGTGGACAAATGACATTGCATTAAACGTACATTATGCTGATCTGTGGCAACAGGGAGACTTGCATTACCCCACTTTTCCTATACTAGGAGACACCAGATTACCCTTTTAAAAGAGGTTACATATGAATTACACAGATTCTGCAGAAAATAAACTGGGGGCCACGTTTTCATCCTGATACCCCTACTCCTTTGACCATATGAAGGCTGAATTTGGGTGTGGATCATAGGGTCGACAGTCATTAGGTTGACCACTATTGGTCGTCGGTGACTAGGTTGACACGGTCATTAGGTCGACACAGAAAAAGATTGACATGAGGTTTTTTTAATACTTTTTGGTATAGTTTTCTTCGTAAAGTGAGGTCACTATTCCCTATCGTAGTCCACGTGGATCGTTAAGTATGAAAAAGTTAAAAAAATGAAAGAAAAAAAAAGCGAAAAACTCATGTCTACCCTTTCATGTGTCAACATTTGCCATGTCGACCTAGTGACCATGTCAACCTATTGACCAAGTCGACCAATAGTGGTCAACCTGAGTGTCGACCTTTGTTTTGTCGACCTAAAGACCGGATCCCCTGAATTTAATGTGCCAAATTAGTTATATTTCCGCTACCTGCAGCGTCGCCATGCTTTGCAGTCACAATTTATAGAGGGGTCTTGGGGACCTTAGGCTCCAGAATGACATGAGGACATTACATGGATTACAAGAAAACTAAGGGAAGAGAGAAGAGAGCCCTGGGCAGCCCCAATGATTCAACCGTATCTCACAGGTATTAACAAATCCTGGTACTTTCTGTGAATTGTGACCTCTGCTGGACGGCTCCGGTAATGTACTGGCTGGAAGAATGCGACGCATGGACAACAACAAATGCAGACACTCTTGTCCTGACTGGATGCGTGCTGCAGCCACATCGGGAACCTGTATCAGAAGGGGCAGGACAGTAAACCCACCACACATTCATCTCTCTAACGAAGTTCCGCTACCAGTGGCAATCTGATTTTGTGGTCTGGTGAATTTAAATAATGCATTTCTTAAGGCCCATACACATTAGACTATGTCGCTCTGTGAGCGACGTCGTCTAATGTTTCCCCCTCCCGGGCCGGCCGGTCGACGGCCGACTGTACACACTGAGCGATATGACTGCTCATATCGCTCAGTGACGTCATGCCTCCGCCGGCAGGTCGTGGACGACAGTCCAGATCCTGCATGCATGCCCTACCGACAGCGACGATCGTTGCCGACCCGCGGGGCCGCGCATCGGTCGTCGCTGGCGGCATACACACTTGATAAAATGAGCGACGTACTCAAAGGAGGGGGAAAATTAGCGACGTCGCTCATTTTATCATTAACTGTGTATGGACCTTAACATATGCAAGTCAGCAAGAAGAGCATTGCAAATATGTCCTTTTAATAAGAAATAAACCTGCTGCAGCAGCTTTTTTGGGGTTCTGCAATGGTTTTACATATATAAAGGTCCACTTACTGACCAGTCCACACATTTACTGTGAATTTGTATCCTTTTCATGTATTTGAACTAAGTATATCATGTTCCCTCGAAGTAGGAGAGTCTGATTCCTTTAGCAAATTTTAAACTATGGAAAAATGTAAGGTCAGACAGAGGTGAAAATAGAGTACTACACCCAAATAATTTGCTTGGCGGAATTTGTTAAAGGAGTATGTATGTATGTATGTATTCTCTTCTACCACTACCCATAATGAATTGCAGGGCCCTGGTACAAGCCAAAGCAATGACCGTAGAATATATGGGGGGAATGTACTAGACTGCAAGAAGCATAAAGTGTGAGATGTTCTCTAGTTTTTTTAAAGAGGTAATCATTTACATGTCAAAATCAGTTGTAAATGATTGCCGCTTTAAAAAAAAAACAGGAGAACTCGCACAAAGTCTCCCACTTCCTGCATCTCGCAGGCTATTACACTCCCCCCAATCTACGAACAAGTAAATAGCTAATACAGTTATGTCTTCCCAGTGTATACAACTTATGAGTATCTTGCAGTGTTAGCAGGGGTCTGATTGCTTACTCTCCTGGCAGCTTATTAAATTGTCTGATCACCGATTGACCAATCATCTTGGCACGTTACAAGCTGCACTTAGGGAAAAGTGCAGAGTTTTAAAACTGGAATGTCTGGATAGCCAAACATTAAACAGCAACTGGAAGAGTATCTACTGACTGGCATGGGGTCCGGGAATAAGATCCCTACCATCGAGGGAAAGAGGTGTATACTAGTAAATCACTGGACATGTTCTTCCAGATTGCCAGTCATTAGACAGCCATTGGAAGAGTATCTACTGTCTGGCACGGGGTCTGGGAATTAGACCCCTACCATCAAAATAGAGAGGGGTATACTAGTAAATCACTGGACATGTCCTTTCAACTCTAAAAGGAACCAGCAAAGATTTACTGCTATCTCCTGTAAGTACCATTTAGGAAAAGTCTCATTTTATGCTTTGGGACTGGAGTGAAGAGCTTACAGTTTGAAGCTAAAGGGATAGGAACCAGAGGTGTGGAATGTAAAACTTGGTGGCCACAGATCAGTAATGGAAACCGGAAGGAAGAACTGTGTGGAAATAGGTCATGGCGTGGTTACAAACTTACCATTGAAGTTAAAACCATGTCTTGTCAGCCTCATTCCGTGGCTTCTCCAACTCTTGCTAAGCTCAAATGTCACATTCTCTAAGCAACTGCATTACGTTCCCTGACCTGTATTATATCATTGGGTCCCTATTGTAACACTACTAACCATGTACCTATCCTTGACCACAACCACTCCACACCTTATAGCTTTACCATTTACTGAGCTTACACTGTGCTCCTAGACCAGGACGAGCTGGTGATGGAACCCCTAGTTTGCTGTTCTGTAGTATCAGATCATTTACGTTCAATGGATGTCTACTTGATAATGAATGACTCACATCGCTAAGAACAAGCCTTACTCACCATGATACTACTACATGTAGGTTATATCATACACAATATGGATTCATGTACTACCTAGACAAACCCATAGTGCACAGCTGGAGATCTTTCCCCCAACACCTGCTAAATTTTCAGTCCATGTTTTTAAATCCCCCACAAAGCAATCAACACGCTCTGGACGAAGGTGTTAGAATTTATCACCATTCTGAAAGTGGGAGAAATCGAGCGCTCATTACTGGACAGAAATGGGGCAGGAAATGGTATGAAGAATACAGGTGTTCAAGAACATTACACCTGAAACCAGGCAACATAAAGAGTTATCCCAGTGGTATAGGACTCCAGTAATAAGTAATTGACTGTAACCATACAAAGAGAACAGCGACTCCTTCAAGCTACAGCCAAATTAAAGGGACACAGGGGCAGATTTATTAAGCTCGGTGAAGTGATAAAGTGGAAGGTGATAAAGGACCAGCCAGTCAGCTCCTAACTGTCATTTTTCAAACCCAGCCAGTGACATGGAAGTTAAAATCTGATTGGCTGGTCCTTTATCACCTTCCACTTTATCACTTCACCAAGCTTAATAAATCTGCCCCCCAGTCACTGCATACATTGTTGTGATTCTAAAGGAGTTTTCCACCCAAAGAGTTTATTTTACCCATTGCAGCCCCTTTTACAGGCTAACTTATTTATTTTTAATCCAGTTCAATTGATACCCATCACTCACAGCTACCGCAAATGTTTTGTCTGCAGCATTTGGTGGCGTTCCCAGGTCCTGACATACACAAAGAGCCTGATTCTGACGTACAAGCAAAGCACAAAAAAAGCAAGTAACTATACACCTGGGCAAAACCATGTGCACTGCAGGTGGAGCAGATGTAACTTGCAGAGAGAATTAGATTTGGGTGGGCTGCAGGGTCGGACTGGCCCACAGCGGTACCAGGGAATCCACCGGTAGGCCCCACTGCCTGAGGGCCCACTCCTTCCTCTAGGGATCAGGTTCCAGACTGTGCACTTGTATTATACATGGTAGATATGTTGCATTACACTGCACTAAACTATTGTGTATTTCAAGCCTCTGTGGAGGCTGGCCACACCCCGTTTGTAAGCTGGCCACACCCCTAATTATAGGCCCCTATCACTGCATTCCCCCGATCGGCCCTTCATGCCCCAGTCCGACACTGGTGGGGTGTGTCCAAACTGAAATCTAAAATGCAGTGTAATATAAAGCTGTCCAACATTTGTGGGCTACATGCAAAAGCAGCCAGTGTTTACCCTGCACAGAAACAATATAAATGTATCTGCTCCCCTTGCATGGCAAAATGGTTTGCTCCAGATACAAGGTTACTTACTTTTTTTGTCAGAATCAGGCCCTAAGACTGCAGTCAGAACTGCAATACCTTGAACATACGCTGTAATGTAATGTGGATTAATAGAATAATAAATTATATTCTGCAGTGGAATTAGATCCCGGGAACTAAGCCAAAAGTTGCAGATATATTAAGGACTGAGGTCGGTATTCAATCACCCATGGTAAAATAAGAATTTACTTACCGATAATTCTATTTCTCGTAGTCCGTAGTGGATGCTGGGGACTCCGTAAGGACCATGGGGAATAGCGGCTCCGCAGGAGACTGGGCACAAAAGTAAAGCTTTAGAACTACCTGGTGTGCACTGGCTCCTCCCCCTATGACCCTCCTCCAGTTAGGATACTGTGCCCGGACGAGCGTACACAATAAGGAAGGATTTTGAATCCCGGGTAAGACTCATACCAGCCACACCAATCACACCATATAACTTGTGATCTAAACCCAGTTAACAGCATGATAACAGAGGAGCCTCTAGAAAAGATGGCTCACTACAGCAATAACCCGATTTTTTGGTAACAATAACTATGTACCAGTATTGCAGACAATCCGCACTTGGGATGGGCGCCCAGCATCCACTACGGACTACGAGAAATAGAATTATCGGTAAGTAAATTCTTATTTTCTCTGACGTCCTAGTGGATGCTGGGGACTCCGTAAGGACCATGGGGATTATACCAAAGCTCCCAAACGGGCGGGAGAGTGCGGATGACTCTGCAGCACCAAATGAGAGAACTCAAGGTCCTCCTCAGCCAGGGTATCAAATTTGTAGAATTTTACAAACGTATTTGCTCCTGACCAAGTAGCTGCTCGGCAAAGTTGTAAAGCCGAGACCCCTCGGGCAGCCGCCCAAGATGAGCCCACCTTCCTTGTGGAATGGGCTTTTACAGATTTTGGCTGTGGCAGGCCTGCCACAGAATGTGCAAGCTGAATTGTACTACAAATCCAACGAGCAATAGTCTGCTTAGAAGCAGGAGCACCCAGCTTGTTGGGTGCATACAGAATAAACAACGAGTCAGATTTTCTGACTCCAGCCGTCCTGGAGACCTATATTTCCAGGGCTCTGACAACGTCTAGCAACTTGGAGTCCTCCAAGTCCCTAGTAGCCGCAGGCACCACAATAGGTTGATTCAGGTGAAACGCTGAAAACCACCTTAGGGAGAAACTGAGGACAAGTCCTCAATTCCGCCCTGTCCGAATGGAAAATCAGATGAGGGCTTTTACAGGATAAAGCCGCCAATTCTGACACGCACCTGGCCCAGGCCAGGGCCAACAGCATGACCACTTTCCATGTGAGATATTTTAACTCCACAGATTTAAGTGGTTCAAACCAACGTGACTTTTGGAACCCAAAAACTACATTTAGATCCCAAGGTGCCACTGGAGGCACAAAAGGAGGCTGTATATACAGTACCCCTTTCACAAACGTCTGAACTTCAGGGACTGAAGCTAGTTCTTTTTGGAAGAAAATTGACAGGGCCGAAATTTGAACCTTAATGGACCCCCATTTCAGGCCCATAGACACTCCTGTTTGCAGGAAATGTAGGAATCGACCTAGTTGAAAATTCCTCCGTCGGGGCCTTACTGGCCTCGCACCACGCAACATATTTTCGCCAAATGCGGTGATAATGTTTTGCGGTTATATCTTTCCTGGCTTTGATCAGGATAGGAATGACTTCATCCGGAATGCCTTTCTCCTTCAGGATCCGGCGTTCAACCGCCATGCCGTCAAACGCAGCCGCGGTAAGTCTTGGAACAGACAGGGTCCTTGCTGGAGCAGGTCCCTTCTTAGAGGTAGAGGCCACGGATCCTCCGTGAGCATCTCTTGAAGTTCCGGTTACCAAGTCCTTCTTGGCCAATCCGGAGCCACGAATATAGTGCTTACTCCTCTCCATCTTATAATTCTCAGTACCTTGGGTATGAGAGGCAGAGGAGGGAACACATACACTGACTGGTACACCCACTGTGTTACCAGAGCGTCTACAGCTATTGCCTGAGGGTCCCTTGACCTGGCGCAATACTTGTCGAGTTTTATAAACATGTGGAAGACTTCTGGGTGAAGTCCCCACTCTCCCGGGTGGAGGTCGTGTCTGCTGAGGAAGTCTGCTTCCCAGTTGTCCACTCCTGGAATGAATACTGCTGACAGTGCTATCACATGATTTTCCGCCCAGCGAAGAATCCTTGCAGCTTCTGCCATTGCCCTCCTGCTTCTTGTGTCACCCTGTCTGTTTACGTGGGTGACTGCCGAGATGTTGTCCGAATGGATCAACTCCGAGTGACCTTGAAGCAGAGGTCTTGCTGAGCTTAGAGCATTGTAAATGGCCCTTAGCTTCAGGATATTTATGTCCGTGGTCACCAGGACCCAGTCCTGAATGTGCGGCCCTCTAGAAGATGAGCACTCTGCAACCACCACAGGAGAGACACCCTTGTGCTTGGTGACAGGGTTATCCGCTGATGCATCTGAAGATGCGACCCGGACCATTTGTCCAGCAGGTCCCACTGGAAAGTTCTTGCGTGGAATCTGCCGAATGGGATTGCTTCGTAGGAAGCCACCATTTTTCCCAGAACCATTTCATTGATGTACTGAGACTTGGCTCGGTTATAGGAGGTTCCCGACTAGCTCGGATAACTCCCTGACTTTCTCCTCCGGGAGAAACACCTTTTTCTGGACTGTGTCCAGGATCATCCCTAGGAACAGAAGACGAGTCGTCGGAATCAGCTGCGATTTTGGAATATTGAGAATCCAATCGTGCTGCCGCAACACTACCTGAGATAGTGCTACACCGACCTCCAACTGTTCCCTGGATCTTACCCTTATCAGGGAATCGTCCAAGTAAGGGATAACTAAAATTCCCTTCCTTCGAAGGAGTATCATCATTTCGGCCATTACCTTGGTAAAGACCCGGGGTGCCGTGGACCATCCATACGGCAGCGTCTGAAACGGATAGTGACAGTTCTGTACCATAAACCTGAGGTACCCTTGGTGAGAAGGGTAAATTGGGACATGAAGGTAAGCATCCTTGATTTCCCCAGACATCATGTAGTCCCCTTCTTCCAGGTTCGCAATCACTGCTCTGAGTGACTCAATCTTGAATTTGAACCTCCGTATGTAAGTGTTCAAGATTTTAGATTTAGAATCGGTCTCACCGAGCCGTCCGGCTTCGGTACCACAACAGTGTGGAATAATACCCCGTTCCCTGTTGCAGGAGGGGTACCTTGATTATCACCTGCTGGGAATACACCTTGTGAATGGCTTCCAAAACTGCCTCCCTGTCAGAAGGAGACATCGGTAAAGCCGACTTTAGGAAACGGCGAGGGGGAGACGTCTCGAATTCCAATTTGTACCCCTGAGATATCACCTGAAGGGTTCAGGGGTCTACTTGCGAGTGAGCCCACTGCGCGCTGAAATTCATTGAGACGGGCCCCCACCGTGCCTGATTCTGCTTGTAAAGCCCCAGCGTCATACTGAGGGCTTGGCAGAGGCGGGAGAGGGCTTCTGTTCCTGGGAACTGGCTGATTTCTGCAGCCTTTTTCCTCTCCCTCTGTCACGGGGCAGAAATGAGGAACCTTTTGCCCGCTTGCCCACGAAAAGACTGCGCCTGATAATACGGCGTCTTCTTATGTTGAGAGGCGACCTGGGGTACAAACGTGGATTTCCCAGCTGTTGCCGTGGCCACCAGGTCTGAAAGACCGACCCCAAATAACTCCTCCCCTTAATAAGGCAATACTTCCAAATGCCGTTTGGAATCCGCATCACCTGACCACTGTCGTGTCCATAACCCTCTACTGGCAGAAATGGACAACGCACTTAGACTTGATGCCAGTCGGCAAATATTCCGCTGTGCATCACGCATATATAGAAATGCATCTTTTAAATGCTCTATAGGCAATAATATACCGTCCCTATCTAGGGTATCAATATTTTCAGTCAGGGAATCCTACCACGCCAACCCAGCACTGCACATCCAGGCTGAGGCGATTGCTGGTCGCAGTATAACACCAGTATGTGTGTCAATACATTTTAGGATACCCTCCTGCTTTCTATCAGCAGGATCCTTAAGGGCGGCCATCTCAGGAGAGGGTAGAGCCCTTGTTCTTACAAGCGTGTGAGCGCTTTATCCACCCTAGGGGGTGTTTCCCAACGCACCCTAACCTCTGGCGGGAAAGGATATAATGCCAATAACATTTTAGCAATTATCAGTTGTTATCGGGGGAAACCCACGCATCATCACACACCTCATTTAATTTCTCAGATTCAGGAAAACTACAGGTAGTTTTTCCTCACCGAACATAATACCCCTTTTTGGTGGTACTCGTATTATCAGAAATGTGTAAAAACATTTTTCATTGCCTCAATCATGTAACGTGTGGCCCTACTGGAAGTCACATTTGTCTCTTCACCGTCGACACTGGAGTCAGTATCCGTGTCGGCGTCTATATCTGCCATCTGAGGTAACGGGCGCTTTATAGCCCCTGACGGCCTATGAGACGTCTGGACAGGCACAAGCTGAGTAGCCGGCTTTCTCATGTCAACCACTGTCTTTTATACAGAGCTGACACTGTCACGTAATTCCTTCCAACAGTTCATCCACTCAGGTGTCGACCCCCTAGGGGGTGACATCACTATTACAGGCAATCTGCTCCGTCTCCACATCATTTTTCTCCTCATACATGTCGACACAAACGTACCGACACACAGCACACACACAGGGAATGCTCTGATAGAGGACAGGACCCCACTAGCCCTTTGGGGAGACAGAGGGAGAGTTTGCCAGCACACACCAGAGCGCTATATATATACAGGGATAACCTTATACAAGTGTTTTTCCCCTTATAGCTGCTGTATTTTTAATACTGCGCGTAATTAGTGCCCCCCTCTCTTTTTTAACCCTTTCTGTAGTGTAGTGACTGCAGGGGAGAGCCAGGGAGCTTCCCTCCAACGGAGCTGTGAGGGAAAATGGCGCCAGTGTGCTGAGGAGATAGGCTCCGCCCCCTTCTCGGCTGCCTTATCTCCCGTTTTTCTGTGTATTCTGGCAGGGGTTAAATTCATCCATATAGCCCAGGAGCTATATGTGATGCATTTTTTTTGCCATCCAAGGTGTTTTTATTGCGTCTCAGGGCGCCCCCCCCCAGCGCCCTGCACCCTCAGTGACCGGAGTGTGAAGTGTGCTGAGAGCAATGGCGCACAGCTGCAGTGCTGTGCGCTACCTTGTTGAAGACAGGACGTCTTCTGCCGCCGATTTTCCGGACCTCTTCTGTCTTCTGGCTCTGTAAGGGGGCCGGCGGCGCGGCTCTGGGACCTATCCATGGCTGGGCCTGTGATCGGTCCCTCTGGAGCTAATGTCCAGTAGCCTAAGAAGCCCAATCCACTCTGAACGCAGGTGAGTTCGCTTCTTCTCCCCTTAGTCCCTCGATGCAGTGAGCCTGTTGCCAGCAGGTCTCACTGAACATAAAAAACCTAAAACTAAACTTTTCACTAAGCAGCTCAGGAGAGCCACCTAGTGTGCACCCTTCTCGTTCGGGCACAAAAATCTAACTGAGGCTTGGAGAAGGGTCATAGGGGGAGGAGCCAGTGCACACCAGGTAGTTCTAAAGCTTTACTTTTGTGCCCAGTCTCCTGCGGAGCCGCTATTCCCCATGGTCCTTACGGAGTCCCCAGCATCCACTAGGACGTCAGAGAAATTACTGTTGGTGCAAAAGGGAGGTAGCCTTGGGCTTTAATGCCGACCAATGTAAGTATAGACACAGAACTCTGACTAGTGCCGGAGGGGAAGGCGGCGTATATTTACCAGAAACTAGGGGTGGGGGGTTAGGCTGCAGGGGGTGCAATGTTAGGGCTAGGCTGCTGACAGGGGGGGGGGGGGGGGAATTAGGCACCACCAGGGGGCGGTTAGGTTTAGGCACAAAGGGGGCTTAGGGTTAGGCAGCGGGACAGGGGCGGCAGGGCTTGGCACCACCGGGTGGGAGATTAGGGTTAGGCACTAGGAGGGGAGCTTAGGGCTAGGCACTAAGAGGGGAGTGTGGCCGGAGAGCCCCAGCCACGAGGCAAATGGCCGCCCTGGCACTGAAGGGGTTAATCCCTAGTGCCCGGCGCCATTTGTTAAAGACAAAGGGGCGCTTGGCGCCAAATTTGAATTGTGTTGGGCGCTAGGCGCCGTGTTTATAAAAATGTGTTTAAATTGTATTTTTAAACTGTGCCGTGGTCCCGGACCCCTCCGGAGACCACGGCAGGGAGGACAGCTCCCCGGCGCGCTCAGCAGAGTGTGCGCGCCGGGGGAGAGGAGGCAGCCGCTGACCGCCGGAGTCCGGGAGCTCCGCTCCCGGCAGCGGTCAGTGTAGCCCCGGGCGCACTGGAGTGTGCGCGCCGGGGAGAAGGGTGAGCGCTGCGGCTGGGAGCTCGGCTCCCGCTGCAGTGCTCTATGTGAGAGCCGCCGCTGGGGGCCGGGAGCTCTGCTCCCAGCGCCTCAGCCCAGCACGAGTGGCCAGCCGCAGCAGCCGGGACGGACGTCCCGGGCTGCTAGCCGGCGAGGGGGGTGCGCTGCAGCCCGGCTCCCCGCCGGACGCTGCAGCGAGGCCACCAGACAGGCGCCGCTCATGGGGGACCGGGCTAGCCGGCTCCCTAGCGGCGTGGCTGAAATTAGGCTGCCCAGCAGGATGGTGAGCGCTGGGGTCCGGGAGCTACGCTCCCGGCGCCTCAGCGCTGAAACAAAGCCAGAGTCACGGCGGCCGGGACAAGTGTCCCGGGCCGCCGGGCTTAGGTACAGGGGGGTGCGCCGCTGCGTGCGGCGAGGCCACTGGTTAGTGCCACCCTGGGGGGACAGGGAGAGCCAGCTCCCTGGAACCCCAGAGGCAGGAAGACAGGCTGGAGGATGGGGGAAGCCAGCCCCATACCTCCAGCACTGAGAGGGAGAGCCCTAGCAGCCAGGCTGCAGGGCTAGGGAAGGCACTGCAGTGCCTGAGTATGTAGAGTCTGTGCAAGGCACAGGCTCAGCAATGTACAGTGTGATTTAAATGTAATGTATGTAAAGGTAAAATGCACTTACTTGATTGTGTGTCCCAGGAGGGGGGAATCCATAGCTGTGCAGGCTGATGGATTCTCCCAGACCTTTTCCCTAAAAACGGAATGCTTTCCCATCCAGCCTCACAGTTCCAATGGGCACAGGGAGAAAGAGAAGCAGCTTAGCTATGAAACAAGCTGAGTGGTTTCTTGGAGCTCCATGGAGATCAGCCGTAGTGGCCAGGAAACCTGGACCGGGGAGCCAGGCTACCCAGCTCTGGAGCCCAAATCCAGGCTGCAGGCAGGGGTCCCGGGCAGGTTTCTGGAAGTCAGATTTAGGAGGGAAAACTTCCCCCCAGCCAGACTGAACGGCACCGTGGGAGTAGCCTGCTCTCCCAGATGGGAGAGACAAAGGAGACCGACCACTCCCCACTGTCCATAGGGAACAATGTTAGGTGTGCATGAGACCAGAGCATGCACAGCTCATGGGTAAACATTGATTGGTTGTACACCACAGGGCGGGCTTACCCCCTGTGGTAAGGGGTCTTGGAGAGGGATAAAAGAAGGGCAGTTGGCCCATAGGATTGTGTATTGTAACATCTTCTTCTGCTGAAACATCTTGATTGTATGCTGTTGCCCCTAGCAATAGGGAGGAGCCTTTTTAAAGGTTATTTGAGCAATAAACACCTTTGCCTCAAGAAGACTGCTTCATCTTGTGACCAACAGGGTTAGGCCAAACCTAGCCCCGTTCTCCGGCTGTCCAGGGAAGCACCTGACGTCTCCAAGCTCCGCCTTCCGCCAGCTACCGGTAGAGGCCTAGCAAGTGGCTAGTGGGGATTCGTCGACACCACACAGGTGTGGTAAAGCAGTGCGTCGGCACATACAGAGCAGAACCGTGGTTCCAAACGCCACGGCAGGTTAGGAGTTTGGTGGTGGCAGCGAGAACCCGCCCACAGCGCAGTGGGTGGAGTCAGTAACAGGCGGTTACTGACGGTAAGCGGGAATCCCCTATGTGGTCAGGCCTCGTGCGGCTTGACCTTCCATTCTGTGCGCAGTTAACGGGACGCGGAAGCTGCGAGTGCTTCCGTACGGTATCGTCCTGTCACAGAAATTGGTGGCATAGTGGTGGGATAATCCCAGGCGGCTTTTCATCACCCGATTGGAGAAGCCGAGTTACTCAGGAGAGGAGTAACTGCAGCGCAGGAGGACGCACAAGATGGCGGAATTCAGCGGAATGTCCAAGGATGATCTGGAGACCGTATGCCAGGGGAAGGGTGTGGATATCCCTTCCAACGCGTCCAGAAGCGTCATGAAGGCGGCGCTCAGGAGCGTGGAGGAGTCTCATCGGGCGGAGGTGGAGAGCACTGACGGCGTCAGCATCGCAGAGGACGGCCCACCAGTGGACCTTCGTGAGGAACCGGTGAGAACCACAAGCCCCGCCCTCTCTCACAGCAGCAATGATTCCCAGCAATCCCTAGCAGGGCCAGGATCCCAACGTCCCAGGGGGGGCGGACCGGATACCCTAGCAGATCGGCTAGCGGAATTGGGGGAATGGGCAACGGAGCAAGAACGCATGCTTGTCATTCGGATGTGGCATGCGGAGCGGGCACCACAGGCCGTGGTACCCCGGGAGCCGTTGTCAGCTGTTGTACACAGATCAGGACGTATTCAGTTTGCCAAGTTTGCAGACAGTGATGGGGACATTGATGGACATTTGCAAGTTTTTGAAAGGACTTGTAAACTACACGATCTACCCAAGTCAGAGTGGGTGAGACACCTTGTGCCCACTCTGCATGGAGAGGCCTTGGAGGCCTATCGAGGAGTGGCGACGGAGGACTGTGGGAACTACGACGAAGTCGCGAAGGCCCTCCTCCAGCGATTCTTCATCACTCCAGAGTCTTACAGGAAGAAGTTCAGAGACTTGCCCAAGAATCCTAGCAGCACCCATGAGCAATTCGCCACCCAGCTGCGGCAGTACGTGGTGAAGTGGGTGAAGGATTCGGAAGCCACTACATGGGACGCACTGATCGACCTGATCTGCAGGGAGCAGTTCTACCGCAGGTGTGCCCAAGAAGTGAAGGAGTGGGTGCTAGATCGGGAGCCACCCAGCTTAAAGATGGCTGCCCAATTAGCAGACAAGTATGTGGCAATTCGGCCACGGGGGCAGAAGCGCCCCGCTAGCAGCCAGCTCCAACAGACTGTACCACCAAGGGGACCACCCTCTTCAGCTCATCACCCCCAAAGACAAGCATCTTCCAACCCGGGTGCTCTTGGCCAGCAACCGCACCGCAGCGTCCCTGCAACTGATCAGAGATCATCGGTGCCACGCCTGGAGAAGAAGTGCTACGGCTGTGGGAAAATCGGACATCTGAGGATGAACTGTCCTGCATCCCAAGCACCCCAGACTCGTGCCCCAAATCCGAGTGCTGGAGCCCGGATCGCTTGTTTGACGAGAGGAGATGAGCCTACAGAGACTGTTCCCCCTCCAGTCAGTCCGATGGAGTGTGGCGAGAGACAGGTGCACTCTGCGGAGAGAGTTACCTGCATGGCCAAACAGCCCCTACACAACATGTGGAGGCACCTGCAGTCAGTCCACGTGGGACCCCTGCAGGGAGAAGGCCTAAGAGACTCTGGGGCCTCAATCACTGTGGTGAGCCCCCACCTTATAGATCCTGCTGCAGTATTGCAGGGTCGCACTGCCACGATCACCCTGGCAGAAGGAACAGAAAAAGCGGTTCCCATGGCAAGAGTCTACCTGGACTGGGGAGCTGGACCAGAGTTGCGAGAAGTTGCCGTCATGGATGGTCTCCCAACTGATGTGGTCCTAGGAAATGATCTGGGTGGTGGGATCGTCACTACGTTTGTTGGCGCCATTCTCCGGAGTCAAGTTCCAAAACCACCGTTGACATCAGCTACTCCAGCACAGCCCAGCCCAGAGGAAAAGACTACAGCTGCTAGACAACTGCCAGCACAGCCAACCACAGCATCAACCAGCCCAGAGGAAAAGATTACAGCGGCTAGATCAGCCCATCGACCCCGCATGCCTTTTGCCTCTGGTATGCCCACGTCCATTAGCAACGCAGAGGATGTCGGTTCCAGCTCGTTTGATCCTGTGGGGGTGCCCAATGATGCTCCTGACCCAAGTGGTTTGCCAACTCCGGCGGTGAGTATGAGAAACCACACTGACTTTTCCATGACTGACCCCTACCAGACTGACCCTAGTAGTCCCCACCTAGATCCCCCTGTAGAGTGTCCCAATTTAGGAGAGATTGAGGGCCACAGGCAGGAGTTTAGGGAGGCTCAACTCTCTGACCCATCCCCGAAAGGCATGAGGCGCCACTCTGGCAGCGGCCTTGACAGGGTTGGGGCAGGAAGTTTGACCGGGCGGGAAGGGTTAAGGTACAGGGTAGACAGGAAAGTGGGAGGGGATAGACCAGATAGGGAATGTGTCCAACTGGTCCCCTCAGGGAACGTTCCTGCGCCACCGGTGTCGGTTGCCAGTGAAACCCCTTTGGACAGTAACCCGGGGACAGACCGTACCCTGAAGTGCCTGACACAGAGCTTACCCTGGTCTGGAATGTCGCATGATGCCCAGACCACATGTAAGGCTGGTGCCATGCGTTGGCAGCCGGGGCACTCCAGCGTTTGTGTTGTCTCTGGGCCTCTGCCCATAGGAGAACCCTTGCAGCAAGTTGCTGTGGACATAGCAGGTCCCCTGCCTGTGCACAGTAGATCGGGGAAGACACGCAGCCTCCCTGTGGTGGATGCCACACAGGATCCAGAGGCTGGTGGTCTGGCCGCCATCACTGTGGCACAGGTAGCGGACGAGGAGGAAGGAGTAGGCCTAGGTGACAGGGTAGGTTTCCCGAGTCATAGGTCGACGGAGGAGGATTGGAGGGCAGGTCTGACAGTTAGGGCAGACAGTTGCCAGATAGGTATGACGGAGGTGCAGTGCCTGGGGCACCATGTGGGAGGAGACAGGGGTAGGCCCAACCCAGAGGGGGTGGAGGCAACCAGAGGCCGTCCCCGACCCACATCACCCAGACCGGTACTGACCTTAGAACCTGTAAGGCCCTACGGACATGTTGTCATTGACTTTAGTCCTGTAGTGAACCCCTTGACAGAGATGGCTAGGAAGGGCATTCCCAAGTCAGTGGACTTTGCACCCGCTTGCGAGTTGGCATTCCAGTCATTGAAAGAGGCTCGGGTACCCGCTCCAGTGCTGATGGCGCACATTCTTGACCAGGACTGTGTGTTACGAACTATTGCGCCACTGCACGGACTGGGAGCTGTACCGAGCCAGAAAGAGCCATATGGGCAGGA
Organism: Pseudophryne corroboree; assembly: GCF_028390025.1. Taxonomy (NCBI): domain Eukaryota; kingdom Metazoa; phylum Chordata; class Amphibia; order Anura; family Myobatrachidae; genus Pseudophryne; species Pseudophryne corroboree. Next base: position 41,584,917 of record NC_086455.1, read on the forward strand.
GCACCCTGTGGCCTGTTTGAGCAGAAAACTGCTATTGTGGGAGGTGGGGTATGCCACAGTTGGGACACTGTGGGTGGCACTTGTTTGTAACCGGCCCCCCACCGTGGTGACTTACCACCTACCTGTTAGGTGGCTGCAACCTACCTTGGGGGAATTGGACAGACTTTTGTGGTGGAGCCTTGAACTTGGACTTCAGGTGGACTATTTGAACATTGTGCACCCACGAAGAGAGGCCCACTGTACTATGGATGAACTGTCTAGGCCAGAGCCTACACCCCCCAGGTAGCGTCCCCTTCACCCCAACGGACTGCGGGACCAGGACCCAAATCGTTGGGACATGGGTCCCTGGTTGACCCGCTTGAATGGGGGGGGAGGAGTGTGGCCGGAGAGCCCCAGCCACGAGGCAAATGGCCGCCCTGGCACTGAAGGGGTTAATCCCTAGTGCCCGGCGCCATTTGTTAAAGACAAAGGGGCGCTTGGCGCCAAATTTGAATTGTGTTGGGCGCTAGGCGCCGTGTTTGTAAAAATGTGTTTAAATTGTATTTTTAAACTGTGCCGTGGTCCCGGACCCCTCCGGAGACCACGGCAGGGAGGACAGCTCCCCGGCGCGCTCAGCAGAGTGTGCGCGCCGGGGGAGAGGAGGCAGCCGCTGACCGCCGGAGTCCGGGAGCTCCGCTCCCGGCAGCGGTCAGTGTAGCCCCGGGCGCACTGGAGTGTGCGCGCCGGGGAGAAGGGTGAGCGCTGCGGCTGGGAGCTCGGCTCCCGCTGCAGTGCTCTATGTGAGAGCCGCCGCTGGGGGCCGGGAGCTCTGCTCCCAGCGCCTCAGCCCAGCACGGGTGGCCAGCCGCAGCAGCCGGGACGGACGTCCCGGGCTGCTAGCCGGCGAGGGGGGTGCGCTGCAGCCCGGCTCCCCGCCGGACGCTGCAGCGAGGCCACCAGACAGGCGCCGCTCATGGGGGACCGGGCTAGCCGGCTCCCTAGCGGCGTGGCTGAAATTAGGCTGCCCAGCAGGATGGTGAGCGCTGGGGTCCGGGAGCTACGCTCCCGGCGCCTCAGCGCTGAAACAAAGCCAGAGTCACGGCGGCCGGGACAAGTGTCCCGGGCCGCCGGGCTTAGGTACAGGGGGGTGCGCCGCTGCGTGCGGCGAGGCCACTGGTTAGTGCCACCCTGGGGGGACAGGGAGAGCCAGCTCCCTGGAACCCCAGAGGCAGGAAGACAGGCTGGAGGATGGGGGAAGCCAGCCCCATACCTCCAGCACTGAGAGGGAGAGCCCTAGCAGCCAGGCTGCAGGGCTAGGGAAGGCACTGCAGTGCCTGAGTATGTAGAGTCTGTGCAAGGCACAGGCTCAGCAATGTACAGTGTGATTTAAATGTAATGTATGTAAAGGTAAAATGCACTTACTTGATTGTGTGTCCCAGGAGGGGGGAATCCATAGCTGTGCAGGCTGATGGATTCTCCCAGACCTTTTCCCTAAAAACGGAATGCTTTCCCATCCAGCCTCACAGTTCCAATGGGCACAGGGAGAAAGAGAAGCAGCTTAGCTATGAAACAAGCTGAGTGGTTTCTTGGAGCTCCATGGAGATCAGCCGTAGTGGCCAGGAAACCTGGACCGGGGAGCCAGGCTGCCCAGCTCTGGAGCCCAAATCCAGGCTGCAGGCAGTGAGAGGGGTCCCGGGCAGGTTTCTGGAAGTCAGATTTAGGAGGGAAAACTTCCCCCCAGCCAGACTGAACGGCACCGTGGGAGTAGCCTGCTCTCCCAGATGGGAGAGACAAAGGAGACCGACCACTCCCCACTGTCCATAGGGAACAATGTTAGGTGTGCATGAGACCAGAGCATGCACAGCTCATGGGTAAACATTGATTGGTTGTACACCACAGGGCGGGCTTACCCCCTGTGGTAAGGGGTCTTGGAGAGGGATAAAAGAAGGGCAGTTGGCCCATAGGATTGTGTATTGTAACATCTTCTTCTGCTGAAACATCTTGATTGTATGCTGTTGCCCCTAGCAATAGGGAGGAGCCTTTTTAAAGGTTATTTGAGCAATAAACACCTTTGCCTCAAGAAGACTGCTTCATCTTGTGACCAACAGGGTTAGGCCAAACCTAGCCCCGTTCTCCGGCTGTCCAGGGAAGCACCTGACGTCTCCAAGCTCCGCCTTCCGCCAGCTACCGGTAGAGGCCTAGCAAGTGGCTAGTGGGGATTCGTCGACACCACACAGGTGTGGTAAAGCAGTGAGTCGGCACATACAGAGCAGAACCGTGGTTCCAAACGCCACGGCAGGTTAGGAGTTTGGTGGTGGCAGCGAGAACCCGCCCACAGCGCAGTGGGTGGAGTCAGTAACAGGCGGTTACTGACGGTAAGCGGGAATCCCCTATGTGGTCAGGCCTCGTGCGGCTTGACCTTCCATTCTGTGCGCAGTCAACGGGACGCGGAAGCTGTGAGTGCTTCCGTACGGTATCGTCCTGTCACAGGGAGGTTAGGGCCAGGCTGCGGGAAGAGAAGGTTAGGGTTAGGAGACAGGGGTCAGATTAGTTGAATCACCCCTGACGGGATTTCATTCCTCGGGGAGCCGGCGTCTGTATTTTGACCGCCAGCATCCCGTCCGGTGGTCATACATACCGAAACCAGCTAGAAAACTAGAAGGGGCAGGTAATATGACACAAAAGTAGAATAGCCCCTTCCTACTGAATTGAAGCTTGTGTGTTTGTATTAATGTCACATGTTTTTGGTTTAGTCCTGGTGGCCACCAACAGGTCTCTGCATATGTGCTTGCATAACTCTGGGCTGTCACCTGCTGTAGACAGCAGATGAGTCTTAAGCTGGCCATACATGGAGCAACTCTGATGCTCAGCCTGAGAGCTGAGCAGCAGGATCATAGTACAATGTGGGAAGCCAAACTGGATGAGTTCAAGCCATGTGGCACACATGCCACATTGTCCACATACACACAGGTGGTCATCCTCCTGCCACATATTCAGCATGCCAGATAGAAAATGCTACGAATTACAAAAGGGTCATGGCTGCCTACTGCAGTTGCTTAGGGATCTTTCAGTACCTATAATATTTACAGACTGTGAGACCAACATTTCTCAATAGATAAAGATAATAACCGCACAACTAATTATTTGGCAGCAGAGAAGTCTTAATAGTTTTGGTGTCAATATATAAAATCAGTATGGGGCTAGCCAGATCAGGGATGACGTTGCAGCAAGTTGTCCGCTCTTCTATACAGTATATTGAAGTACAAGGAATGAACAATGCTTGCTTTAATACGTGTGTATGTGTAATGTCTCAAGTATCTTCACCATCTTGCTGACCATAACACAACAAATCGGTATCCTGTGCATACACCGCCATCTGTGAAGCTCCACAGCGGGTCATTGTGCTGTAAAAACAACCTTGCCAAGGGCTTATTAAATTCAAATCACAAATACGGCAGGCTAAAAGGAAATTGCTTAGAAGTGATACCACTATAAAAGAACAAAATCTCACTAATGAAAGATAAAGCTCTCCAACCCTAAGAAAGGGCTTTCATTGGCCATTTTGATCCAGTTGTGCTATACTTTATTAAAGACTCTGGTACAATACTCACCATAATATCTGATAATTAGCATGTCATTCAACAGCCTCGGAAACGTCTAAAAGTCTTAATCCCCACACTACCACACCTCTTACAGGATAGAATTTCGTTTTAAAAACCGTCGTCTCAAATGGAGACGTCTAGTGTACAGTGTGTTTTTTTTTTTTTAAGACTCTAAATATTAAATACATGTTTATTTTCCAAGAAAAGCCAATAAATGCAAAAATGCGGATACAAGAATGTAAGATATTTTAGTGTTACATCTGTTTGCCAGCCTTATAGGACCTTTTCCTCTAACTGGCCATTTCAAAGCGGGACTAACCGTGCGGTCCATTATATATAAACACAGGAAATCTGGTCAGCTTAGGTAAAAAAAAACATTTTCGCCAAGTATGAAACATTTATCTCAAACATTCTCAGTTCTGACAAACACCTAGAACCTTTGCAGACATGAGCCCGTTCACATTGGCTCTTATATAGATGTAAACAGAAAGAAGTAGGAGTAGAAATAAACTAAGGGCCTAATTCAGACCTGATCGCAACAGCAAAATGTTTCTCTAGTGGGCAAAACCATGTGCACTGCATGGGGGGAGGGGGGGGGGGGGCGCAGACGTAACATGTGCAGAGAGAGAGATTTGGGTGGGGCATGTTCAAACTGAAATCTAAATTGCAGTATAAAAATAAAGCATCCAGTATTTACCCTGCACAGAAACAATATAACCCACCAAATCTAACTCTCTCTGCACATTTTGTATCTCCCCCACCTGCAGTGCACATGGTTTTGCCCATTAGAGAAATTTTTCTGCTGCGATCAGGTCTGAATTAGGCTCCAAGTGCCTACTGTAGAAATAAGGTACATGGGAGACCTACCTGGAAACACAGAGCCCAAGTACATATTGGGCTCCACCACGGTTCGATCTGAATCTTCCTGTATTACTGCAATAAATAAAATATGCCAACATAAATGAAAGTCATCCAATTTAATTAATCATCAATATTGAAATAATTACATAAACACATTTATTCTGGGATATGTGCTGTTTGCTATGACGTGAGAAGGAGCAGTGCACAGAACATAAGTGGAGCCTGCAGACGAGGTACCGGAATAGGTAAGCTGCATAGTCAGGGATCCTACCCAGGTGGGACAGATCTGTATTATTTTCATAGCTGGCGCTATTCAAAGATGGCGTAAACCAATGAAGAGAAGGACATCTTTTGGCAACTTCATCGATCAATGCACCTCTAGAGCTCTATGGACACATTAATACACAGCACAAACGGATTAACCACCGCTTAATTTATTTATTACAGATAACCAGTGATACAGTAGCTACTGAAAAACAAAAAAGCTCCATCTCTAAAAACAAACAAAAAAAAAATAACACCAGCTAGTTTTTTTCCACTTAATAAATAGGCTCATAAGAGACAGAGGGGAACATTTAAGCAGTGATAAGAGTGGAGAAGTGAGCTAGTGGAGAAGTGGCCCCATCAACCAATCAGCAGCTCTGTGTAATTTTATAGCATGCAAATTATAGATGTTACTTCAGTGCTGATTGGTTGCCATGGGCACTTCTCCACTGGCTCACTTCTCCGCTCTTATCACTGCTTAGTAAATGTCCCCCAGAGAGAGAGAGAGAGAGAGAGAGAGAGAAAGAGAATGAGGAAACTATGGGGTAAAGTTACTAAACCACTGAGTTTGCTATGTGTTGTTTTCCGGTGGATTTGTATTAATTTACTAAGATCCAATCAGCTGCAACACAGCCAGTTTATAAGACTCCACTAAACAGGGACTTTTTGCAAGCAAGACTCTGGGAAGCCCATTTGTGGGCAGTACGGATGGTTTAATGGTTAGCATTACTGCCTCACAGCACTGATGTCATGGGTTCCATTCCCACCATGGCCCTGTGAGGAGTTTGTATATTCTCCCCGTGCTTGCATGGGTTTTATCCCACACTCCAAAAATATACTGTAGGTTAATTGGTTCCCAACAAAAATCAACCCTTGTGTGTCCACGTACATGGGCAGACTAGATAGGCCAAGTGGTTGTTATCTGGCGTCAATGTTTCTATGTAACACATCACCATTCCTTCTCTTTTTCATGGGATACATACAAACCACCAGATTTATCAAGTGTCAGGTTGGAGAACCGCCATAAATATATCAGAATAGTAATTAGTTGTCTCTGACAGGCCAAGATGGATAGAAATGAGCTGCATGGATTCCCGAGCCTCATGCAGCCCGTGTTCTGTGTAGCTTAGAAAAAAATAAAAAAAAACGTAGGGGGACAGGACATACAAATCAATGCTATTACTAGCACTAGACTTTGCCAGCCAGGGCTGATGACACTATCACAGGGTTACCCGCAGCTTGGGGTCCTCCTGGGAAAAAAGAGACCAAATAGTCCTACGCTGGTCAGGAAGGGGCTGTATTTCCTAGGCTCAGACCCACAGAAGGAATTGCAGGCCCCTCCTAGGAGAAACCACCCCTGTGCTGATAGCCCTAGGGCTCTTCACACGGATAGTGGTGGGTGTGTGGGAATAAATAGAATATGCAGGTTTTCTTTTTGCTGGCAAACTCCAACCAATCAGAGCGAAGCCATTAAATTTAATTAGAATGACAAGCACTGAGCACATTAATAGAGTTTTTATTTTATTGCCAAACATGGATCAGCCTGTGAAGTATAGATGAATGACAAAGTGGCTAATGAGGGTTGTATCGGGGGGGATGGGGAATGGTCATTTAAATAAAATGCTTCATTGCGTCTTTGCTTTTATTTTTTACGCAAGGGGATTGCAAGTGCCAACGGGTACTTGATCACAGTGCATGCTGGGAATTGTGATTCTCCGAGTACCAGCATCCCGATAGCCATTAAATGTGTGCATGACATGGCTTGCCGAAACCTATAGTGAGCCAGCAAAAACATATATATTCTAGTATTAACCAACTTCTGCCTGCACATCCACTGCTATCTGGGTGTGGGAAGAGCCCTGGTGCCTCCTAAATAACACAGCCTCATGCCGACTGCCTTATAACTGGTTTGATACTATGGCAGGAGGACTTCATGCTGTGCCATGACTGACAAAACAGTGTTGGCATTACCAAGTTTAGGGTTATGATTTCTGTCCCTCTGATTTCGATACTACCACTCTGGCAGTGCTGTCTGCCATTTAGTGGTGGGGTTTGGCAGTGCTCTGTACCATTAGAGAGGGGATTTTACGATGGTTCGGGCACCTTTACGCAGATGGGCATCGACTACAGCTTTCATTTAGAAAATCAAACCATCATTTGTAAATTTGGTGGTTTTGGCTTGTAAACCCGCAGTCAATCTGCGGCAAATTCAATCGCTATCAAAATGTTTCTAAAACCATTTAGTAAATTTAGTCCTATGACAGCAGAAGAGAAAGAGAGACTAAGGGGCAAATTCAATTGCACAGGAGCTGCCACAGGACCTTGCACCACGCACAAAAGCGTAAATATGGTAGCCAATTCCTAGTTGCACCTCCATAGGTTGCAAGCAGAAATGTGGCGAGACCCATCCCGCAAAGCCACTAGACACGGTTTCAGTGGCAGATCATGGGTAAATGATCCAGCCCGAGAGAGACAGAGGGTGTTTAAGGAAAACATTTGCTACATCTAAGCGTTTTAATTCTCATATTTTTCTCTGCTTTTTTTTTATCGCAATACAATTTGTACGGGTCACATAAAAAAAAAATGATGGGGCAGGTGTGTCCACCATGAAGAAGGTGAGGATCTGAAGGTACAAAGTATAATCATTGTAATACAGTGACACTGGAAGATGTTAGAGTGCGCTATAATTAGGCGAGAGATAGAGTGCTTTCAATATCTTTCTCCCAGAGCATCAGACTGACATCATTTGGCAAACACCTCTATTTCTGCCTGATCTCAGGATGCAACTCTCCCATAAAGAAATAATCCCAGAAGTGGGAGACCTCTGCAGATGACTGTTACCCAATTAGGAATGAGCTGCATTTATCTGGTTTATGACAGATAGTGACAGCAAATGAGATTAACACCTCTTGCAGAAGTCAGGGCCCGCAACGTTTAAACACCATCCGGAAAAGTGGCCAGTTACAAGCCAGACAGATGATGTAAGCTGTGCTGCACTGTACCACATCTTGTGCACGTTCATATCAGGGATGGGTCATCATCATGCAAGGCTGGCCAAGTGTTCTGGATCCCTGACCACAAAAGCTGTAAAATTGTAGTATTCAGAACAACACGCCTTGTTTAAATTCAGTACTAGATTATATTGCTTTCTTGTCCCGTTTAAAAGTGAACTATTGGCCAGATGAACTGAAACACACCTATATAACATTACCCAGTAGTCAAATTGAGGAAACCTCTTTACTTTACCAAGCTATACACTTGAAGAAATCATCTCAACCTGAGTGTACATGCAGATGTGCCCTCTTACATCTTTGCGTCGTGCACTACAAGTGCCTCGGTAGTGCACTGTATATGCATACAAAATGCTATGCTACAGTGTTTTCATGGTAAACACTGTAACGTGGCATTTCAGATGCAGATAGAGCTGCGATTACACACAGAATATAGGCGTGCTGCATATCATTTTAATCAACAGAAGCTGTTTGTGCATCCTATTACATTACTTTCCGTCTAAGCCGCATTTTCGAGGAATAAGACGCAAAAAAAGACACTCGACGCTGAGTCCCACCACGGCATGGCGCGACTTCAATCGCTGTTTAGCGTGACTGCAGCAAGGATGTAAGAGGAGACATCTGTATGTTTTACTCTGTAATAAAGGTGTTAACTTGCCATTTAGGAGAAGTGTTGTAACTCTTAGCAACCACACTTTTGCATTCTTTTCGAAGACAGAAATATTTAGAGAAAATGTGAGAGGTTGCTATGAAACAGACAAACTTATTGTACGGTTACCAGCTCTTATATTTATCATTTGAAGTTTTGGAAATGTATCACAGCAATAAATGAAAATCCATGAATAACAAAGTATCTCTATCTGCCAAGTTGAATAGCATGTGATTGATAGCATGTGTGCGCTGAAATGAAGACACTCAAACATAATGTCCTGGCCCTTAAATGTCCCAATGTTCTCACTGTCTGAATCTTTATCACTGTGGTTTTCAGGTCACCAACCACGTGACGTAACTTCTGGCTGCTCTAGTCAGACGGTGTCCGATACCTGAACTGTTCTCATCCTCTGGTTACCCTGCTGTACTCTAATCGCATACTAGGAGAACAAGCACAATACACAGATAACCTGGGTAACCTGTGCAGTTTCTGACTGGAACATAAAGGGCCCTCCGGGGGAATGCAGTGATAGGGGCCCATACTTAGGGGTGTGGCCAGCCTACTAAGGGGGTGTGGCCAGCCTCCACAGAGGATTGAAATACACAATAGTTTAGTGCAGTGTAATGCAACATATCTACCATGTATAATACAAGTGCACAGTCTGGAACCTGATCCCTAGAGGAAAGAAAGGGCCCTCAGGCAGTGGGGCCTACTGGTGGTTTCCCTGGTACCCCTGTCGGCCAGTCCTACCCTGAACCTGTAGCTCGTCTACAGCATCCATACCACAAATTTTAGCATGTGTTGCCCATCAAACAAATTGTAGAAGGATAAAAAAAAAAATACACAACACACTCAGAAGCCTGTACTGAAATATTATGGTTTAATGGCTTCACTACCCTTCAGCCCTATACTTATGGTGGGTTGGGATCAGGTCACCAGCGGTGGTGATCCCGTCCGCCATATTGCTAGCGGAGGAGGGCGAGCGCAACGAAGCCCCATGCTGCGCTCGCCATGCAGAGGGGGTCTGTGGCTCGCCACAGGTTCTATTCCCACTCCAAGGGTGGCGTGGACACCCACGAGTGGAAATAGTCCGTTAATCGGCATGCCGACTGTTTGGATTTCTGGCGGTCGGGATTCCGCCATCGGTATACTGTCCGGCGGTATCCCAACCGCCGGTCACATGATTACATCCCCTTATGGTAACCAGGCAGAGTGACACAATGGTGATAGAACTACTATTAGTATTGGACAGAACAAGATGACCCTTCTGTTAACGGATTTTATAGCCATTAAATATGTATATTTGAATTTTACATTTGGAGAATGGTAGGAAGATTCAGACTGGGAGCATTACCTGTCTCTTACTTGCGGTGTGAGTGCTCGTACTAACCAGTATATAGATTACTTGTGATAAATGAAGAAGGCAGTTCAAGTTCTAAGTTAGTATTTCTTGTGTAATAGTTTCAGGCTGCCACGCACAGCTGTATGGGCCCAGACGCACACATGCTATCACAGCAATGCTTTGATAGCAGGGGGCCCTTGAGTGTCAGGATATAGCAAAAGCAGCAGTTGTTGGCTGTGAAAACAGTCTGATACAAACCAGATGGGGGGCTGACTTGATGGGCAACACAAAGGAAAACAATTGGCTCATTCACCAAAGTCAGACCGCTACCCCAGAGAATTAACAGAAGACAATAAGTCAGGCAGGACTGATGCAAACAAGGAACAGCCATGTGGTAGTGCTAGAGGAGAACTGGGCTTCTCCTCACACACATTGTTACTCATTCCCCGCTTTTATTCACGTCAGCGCAGAAGATAGAACAGTGCAGATCAGCCAGAATTTATTTTTTATTTTTTTTAATGATAAGATATTTCAGTCTGCAGCCAATCAGGATCCAACTTATATGCAGCCGCATATAGTATATCAGCGGGGGAACCACAATAGGATCTTAGAACAAATCAAATGTTTAGCAGTTTACACTTTAATGTCATCCGTTTAATCTATGTCACTAGTTTTTCCACCGTCTCACAAAAGGACAATAACGAAGAATGCAGGGCCTGTGACTTTACACACAAATTCATTTATGGGAAGCATGTAGAGTAATTACAAAATATTATATATATATATATCTATCTAATCTGTGTAAAATGGCAAATCTGTAATGGTTGCAAGGTATGTGGTGCACATGGGCCTCTGTCCACACCGCACTTATTTATTTATTACCAGTTATTTATATAGCGCACACATATTCCGCAGCGCAGAATACTTGCCCATTCACATCAGTCCCTGCCCCAGTGGAGCTTACACTCTATATTCCCTATCACATGTACACACACACATTCACGCTAGAGTTAATTTTTGTTGGTATCCAATTAGCCTACCAGTATATTTTTGGATTGTGGATGGAAACCGGAATATCCGGAGGAAACCCACGCAAGTACGGGGAGAATATACAAACTCCACACAGTTGGGCCATGGTGGGAATGGAACCCATGATCTCAGTGCTGTGAGGCAGTAATGCTAATCATTACACCATCCATACTGCACTTCTTGAACACTTAACCCACCGAAGCCCAACGTCGGCAGCAGCAGCGCTGCACAAATCAACAGGAAAAAGGCATGGTGGCCAGTTGAAAAGGCATTTTGCGCATGTGCAGTATGAAAATCGCTGCGCCATGCTGCACATGAGCAATAGACTCTGGTATTGCGCTAGGGATTCCAAGTGGTCCAAGTGCTTAGTCTAATCAGCTGCTGGCTAGAGAGGAGGGGGCCTAGACAGAGTGGGCACCCCTGCCTGTATTGGCCTCTATATGTCTCACTCTAAAACATAACATGGAGGCAGTCCAGCCATACAGGGTTCTGAAGATGAGGAGCCTGCCCTTCACCACCAAGTGTGAAAGTGTCCAGGCTCCTTACTCACTTATACCCATTTTCCACTAGCTTTTAAAACACGGGTAAATGCGCGGGGGCGCGCATTTACCCGTGTTTTTCCCTAGTGGAAAAGGGTCCCCCTGCAGATTCCCGGATCAAGTGATCCGGGAATCCTACCCGGGTAGCTAGCCGGGTTGAACACGTGTTCAACCCGGTAAGCTTTCTAGTGTGAACGGGAGCCGTGTCGAGGCAACGCGGCTCCCGTTCACAGTGTAAGGGAGGGCGGCGCTGGGAGATCATGTGATCTCCCAGCACAGCCCCTGCCGCGTCAGCAGCAGCGTCACCAACCCGGCAATATGCCGTATTGTGATCGCTGTGGGAAGGGGACTGTAGCACGGGTCGCAGCCGTGTCAGGCGACCCGGCTGCGACCCGTGCTACAGAGGTAGAAAAGGGGTATTAGAGAACAGGAACGGATGAGGTGTCCTAATGGCTACCTGAGCAGTGGCCTTGACTGTCCTTTGTTGTAATAATGTTACTAGAAGGAGTGTAATGCAAGCAATACCCAGGTAGCTTGCCGCAAGCTGTGTAGTGTGAACGGGAGCCATGTCGAGGCGACACGGCTCCCGTTTACAGTGTATAGGAGGGCGGCGCTGGGAGATCATGTGATCTCCCAGCGCCGCCCCTGCCGCGTCACTAGCAGCGTCACCAACCCGGCAATATGCCGGGTTGAGGAGCGCTGTGGGAAAGGGGGTTGTAGCAGGGGTCGCAGCCGTGTCAGGCGACCTGGCTGCGACCCGTGCTACAGTGGAAAAGGGGTATAAACTTCATGGTCTCCCAGTGGATGAAACAGAAATGTTTATCCATAAACAACTTGTATTTTTATCTATTGCTAAATAAAGGGCATAACGTGAATAAAATGAAAACGCTTCTAAAAAAAAAAAAAAAAGTAATTAATTTTCAACAGTGAATACAATAAATCTTACGCTCAAATGCATGCATGCAGGCCAATCTAGCATCGGCGACAGCGAAGCGCGGGACCGCCGCCACCCCTACACACGGAGTGATGTTCTAAGCAGTCTAGTCAGATTGCTTAGAAATTAGCTGAACATCGCTCTGTGTGCACCCCCCTTTAGTATAGCTTGTTGGTGACGTTAGCAGAGACACCAGAAGACCAGTTAACCAATCATAAATAGCTGTTGGCAGACCAATATTGTAAAAAAAAAAATTCATAAGTGTTGCTCTATGTCCAGTATTATTTGTTCCCCGGTTCCTTTAAACCAGCTTTTTCAGGTCATTGTATGTTATTCATTAGTATCATGATATCCCAAATGTAGAGTGATGCATAATAAATGGATTTATTATTAAATTATTTAAATTAAATTATTAAATTTAAATTTGGATTTCAATTATTAAAGGATAATAATTATAATTATACAATTGGTGCAGTTTATTCTGCAGAATGCTAAAGAAAAGCAGAAAAAGACTTAAAATCCCGTGCACTAATCTGGTTTTGATTAAACTATAATTTTTATTAGTTTAAAAACAAAAAAGCTTTGTAGTACTACTCATTTGTAAATTATTTTTCTGGTATGTTACATACATACAGGGATAAAGCTATTTAAAAAAAACAAAAAAAACCCAAAAAAACAGAACACACTATTAAGAGTTATATTTTAATCAAAACCAGAAATACAAATTAGTAGACCGTATTATAATAGCAATGTATTTTTGCTTTTTTTCGCATTCAAGGAGCAAAAAATAAGAATTTACTTACCGATAATTCTATTTCTCGTAGTCCGTAGTGGATGCTGGGACTTCCGTAAGGACCATGGGGAATAGCGGCTCCGCAGGAGACTGGGCACAAAGTAAAAGCTTTAGGACTAGCTGGTGTGCACTGGCTCCTCCCCCTATGACCCTCCTCCAAGCCTCAGTTAGGATACTGTGCCCGGACGAGCGTACACAATAAGGAAGGATTTTGAATCCCGGGTAAGACTCATACCAGCCACACCAATCACACCGTACAACCTGTGATCTGAACCCAGTTAACAGTATGATAAAACTTAGGAGCCTCTAAAAAGATGGCTCACAACAATAAACAACCCGATTTTTTGTAACAATAACTATATACAAGTATTGCAGACAATCCGCACTTGGGATGGGCGCCCAGCATCCACTACGGACTACGAGAAATAGAATTATCGGTAAGTAAATTCTTATTTTCTCTGACGTCCTAGTGGATGCTGGGACTTCCGTAAGGACCATGGGGATTATACCAAAGCTCCCAAACGGGCGGGAGAGTGCGGATGACTCTGCAGCACCGAATGAGAGAACTCCAGGTCCTCCTCAGCCAGGGTATCGAATTTGTAAAATTTTGCAAACGTGTTTGCCCCTGACCAAGTAGCTGCTCGGCAAAGTTGTAAAGCCGAGACCCCTCGGGCAGCCGCCCAAGATGAGTCCACTTTCCTTGTGGAATGGGCTTTAACAGATTTTGGCTGTGGCAGGCCTGCCACAGAATGTGCAAGCTGAATTGTACTACAAATCCAACGAGCAATCGTCTGCTTAGAAGCAGGAGCACCCAGCTTGTTGGGTGCATACAGGATAAACAGCGAGTCAGATTTTCTGACTCCAGCCGTCCTGGAAACATATATTTTCAGGGCCCTGACTACGTCCAGTAACTTGGAGTCCTCCAAGTCCCTAGTAGCCGCAGGTACCACAATAGGTTGGTTCATGTGAAACGCTGAAACCACCTTAGGGAGAAATTGAGGACGAGTCCTCAATTCTGCCCTGTCTGAATGAAAAATTAGGTAAGGGCTTTTATATGATAAAGCCGCCAATTCTGAGACACGCCTGGCTGAAGCCAGGGCTAACAGCATTACCACTTTCCATGTGAGATATTTCAAGTCCACAGTGGTGAGTGGTTCAAACCAATGTGATTTTAGGAACCCTAAAACTACATTGAGATCCCAAGGTGCCACTGGTGGCACAAAAGGAGGCTGTATATGCAGTACCCCCTTGACAAACGTCTGAACTTCAGGCACTGAAGCCAGTTCTTTCTGGAAGAAGATCGACAGGGCCGAAATTTGAACCTTAATGGATCCTAATTTTAGGCCCATAGACAGTCCTGCTTGCAGGAAATGTAAGAAACGACCCAGTTGAAATTCCTCTGTGGGGGCCTTCTTGGCCTCACACCACGCAACATATTTTCGCCAAATGCGGTGATAATGTTTCGCGGTTACATCCTTCCTGGCTTTGATCAGGGTAGGGATGACTTCATCTGGAATGCCTTTTTCCATCAGGATCCGGCGTTCAACCGCCATGCCGTCAAACGCAGCCGCGGTAAGTCTTGGAACAGACAAGGTCCCTGCTGGAGCAGGTCCTTTCTTAGAGGTAGAGGCCACGGATCCTCCGTGAGCATCTCTTGCAGTTCCGGGTACCAAGTTCTTCTTGGCCAATCCGGAGCCACGAGTATAGCTCTTACTCCTCTCTTTCTTATGATTCTCAGTACTTTTGGTATGAGAGGCAGAGGAGGGAACACATACACCGACTGGTACACCCATGGTGTTACCAGTCTGCTGAGGAAGTCTGCTTCCCAGTTGTCCACTCCCGGAGTGAACACTGCTGACAGTGCTACCACATGATTTTCCGCCCAGCGGAGAATCCTTGCAGCTTCTGCCATTGCCCTCCTGCTTCTTGTGCCGCCCTGTCTGTTGACGTGGGCGACTGCCGTGATGTTGTCCGATTTGATCAATACCGACTGACCCTGAAGCAGAGGCCTTGCTGGACTTAGAGCATTGTAAATGGCCCTTAGTTCCAGGATATTTATGTGAAGAGACGTTTCCATGCTTGACCACAAGCCCTGGAAATTTCTTCCCTGTGTGACTGCTCCCCAGCCTCTCAGGCTGGCATCCGTGGTCACCAGCATCCAATCCTGAATGCCGAATCTGCGGCCCTCTAGAAGATGAGCCCTCTGTAACCACCACAGGAGAGACACCCTTGTCCTTGGAGATAGGGTAATCCGCTGATGCATCTGAAGATGCGATCCGGACCATTTGTCCAGCAGATCCCACTGAAACGTTCTTGCATGGAATCTTCCGAATGGAATCGCTTCGTAAGAAGCCACCATTTTTCCCAGGACTCTCGTGCATTGATGCACTGACACCTGGCCTGGTTTTAGGAGGTTCCTGACTAGCTCGGATAACTCCCTGGCCTTCTCCTCCGGGAGAAACACCTTTTTCTGGACTGTGTCCAGAATCATCCCCAGGAACAGTAGACGTGTTGTTGGAATCAGCTGTGATTTTGGGATATTTAGAATCCACCCGTGCTGACGTAACACTACCTGAGACAGTGCTACTCCGAACTCTAACTGTTCCCTGGACCTTGCCCTTATCAGGAGATCGTCCAAGTAAGGGATAATTAAGACGCCTTTTCTTCGAAGAAGAATCATCATTTCGGCCATTACCTTGGTAAAGACCCGGGGTGCCGTGGACAATCCAAACGGCAGCGTCTGAAACTGATAATGACAGTCTTGTACCACAAACCTGAGGTACCCTTGGTGAGAAGGGAAGATTGGGACATGGAGATAAGCATCTTTGATGTCCAGAGATACCATATAGTCCCCTTCTTCCAGATTCGCTATCACTGCTCTGAGTGATTCCATCTTGAACTTGAACCTTTTTATGTAAGTGTTCAAGGATTTTAGATTTAAAATTGGTCTCACCGAGCCGTCCGGCTTCGGTACCACAAACAGCGTGGAATAATACCCCTTTCCCTGTTGTAGGAGGGGTACCTTGATTATCACCTGCTGGGAATACAGCTTGTGAATAGCTTCCAATACTGCCTCCCTGTCGGAGGGAGACGTTGGTAGAGCAGACTTCAGGAATCTTCGAGGGGGAGACGTCTCGAATTCCAATTTGTACCCCTGTGATACTACCTGCAGGATCCAGGGGTCCACTTGCGAGTGAGCCCACTGCGCGTTGAAATGTTTGAGACGGGCCCCCACCGTGCCTGAGTCCGCTTGTAAAGCCCCAGCGTCATGCTGACGACTTGGCAGAAGCGGGGGAGGGCTTCTGCTCCTGGGAAGAGGCTGCCTGGTGCAGTCTTTTTCCTCTTCCTCTGCCCCGGGGCAGAAATGAGTGGCCTTTTGCCCGCTTGTTCTTATGGGAACGAAAGGACTGAGTTTGAAAAGACGGTGTCTTTTTCTGCTGAGAGGTGACCTGGGGTAAAAAGGTGGACTTTCCAGCCGTTGCCGTGGCCACCAGGTCTGATAGACCGACCCCAAATAACTCCTCCCCTTTATACGGCAATACTTCCATATGTCGTTTGGAATCTGCATCACCTGACCACTGTCGCGTCCATAACGCCCTTCTGGCAGAAATGGACATCGCACTCACTCTTGATGCCAGGGTGCAAATATCCCTCTGTGCATCTCGCATATATAGTAATGCATCCTTTAAATGCTCTATAGTTAATAATATACTGTCCCTATCCAGGGTATCAATATTTTCAGTCAGGGAATCCGACCAAGCCACTCCAGCGCTGCACATCCAGGCTGAGGCGATTGCTGGTCGCAGTATAACACCAGTATGTGTGTATATACCTTATAGGATATTTTCCAGCCTTCTATCAGCTGGTTCCTTGAGGGCGGCCGTATCAGGAGACGGTAACGCCACTTGTTTTGATAAGCGTGTGAGCGCCTTATCTACCGTAGGGGGTGTTTCCCAACGTGCCCTAACCTCTGGCGGGAAAGGGTATAGTGCCAATAATTTGTTAGAAATCAGCAGTTTTTTATCGGGGGAAACCCACGCCTTATCACACACCTCATTTAATTCATCTGATTCAGGAAAAACTACTGGTAGTTTTTTCACACCCCACATAATACCCTTTTTTGTGGTACTTGTAGTGTCAGAAATGTTCAATGCCTCCTTCATCGTAATCATGTAACGTGTGGCCCTACTGGACATTACGTTCGTCTCCTCACCGTCGACACTGGATTCAGTATCCGTGTCTGGGTCTGTGTCGACCATCTGAGGTAACGGGCGTTTTAGCGCCCCTGACGGTGTCTGAGACGCCTGAATAGGCACTAACTGATTTGCCGGCTGTCTCATGTCGTCAACAGTTTTTTGCAAAGTGCTGACATTGTCACGTAATTCTTTAAATACAACCATCCAGTCAGGTGTCGACTCCCTAGGGGGTGACATCACTAACACAGGCAATTGCTCTGCTTCCACATCATTTTCCTCCTCATACATGTCGACACAATCGTACCGACACCCAGCACACACACAGGGAATGCTCTGACAGAGGATAGGACCCCACTAGCCCTTTGGGGAGACAGAGGGAGAGTTTGCCAGCACACACCAGAGCGCTATATATATTCAGGGATAACCTTATATAAGTGTTACTCCCTTTATAGCTGCTGTATTATATATTAGCTGCCAATAGTGCCCCCCTCTCTTGTTTTACCCTGTTTCTGTAATGTAGTCTGCAGGGGAGAGTCAGGGAGCCGTCCTTCCAGCGGAGCTGTGAAAGAAAATGGCGCTTGTGTGCTGAGGAGATAGGCTCCGCCCCCTTCACGGCGGCCTTTTCTCCCGCTTTTTTCTGGAAAACTGGCAGGGGTTAAATGCATCCATATAGCCCAGGAGCTATATGTGATGCATTTCTTTAGCCACATAAGGTTTTTATCAAGTTTTATTGCGTCTCAGGGCGCTCCCCCCCCAGCGCCCTGCACCCTCAGTGACCGGAGTGTGAAGTGTGCTGAGAGCAATGGCGCACAGCTGCAGTGCTGTGCGCTACCTTATCTGAAGACAGGAACGTCTTCTGCCGCCGCTTTCTCCGGACCTCTTCGCTCTTCTGGCTCTGTAAGGGGGCCGGCGGCGCGGCTCCGGGACCCATCCAGGCTGAACCTGTGATTGTCCCTCTGGAGCTAATGTCCAGTAGCCAAGAAGCCCAATCCACTCTGCACGCAGGTGAGTTCGCTTTTTCTCCCCTTAGTCCCACGATGCAGTGAGCCTGTTGCCAGCAGGACTCACTGAAAATAAAAAACCTAAGTATACTTTTACTTCTAAGCAGCTCAGGAGAGCCACCTAGATTGCACCCTTCTCGGCCGGGCACAAAATCTTAACCGAGGCTTGGAGGAGGGTCATAGGGGGAGGAGCCAGTGCACACCAGCTAGTCCTAAAGCTTTTACTTTGTGCCCAGTCTCCTGCGGAGCCGCTATTCCCCATGGTCTTTACGGAAGTCCCAGCATCCACTAGGACGTCAGAGAAATACCAAAATAAATAAATCCTTTAATAGCATTGTAAATCACAATGTTAATGGATTTACAGTAATGTTATGTTCTTGATTTTTGTTGGCAGCTCCTCCTTTTCCAATCCCAACTAGCACAAAAGACCAACCTTAAGGATCTAAAACCAAAAGAGAAATGGGGGCACCCATAGCATATAATCCTTATACACTCAATTAGTATTGAGCCAAACACACACATACTTGCATAAACGGTAACAGAGTTCTTGTGTTCCACCATAAAATACATACAGATTTCTATCCAGCTTACGTTACCTTAACGATAATTGGAAACAAGGTGCATACCCTTAGTCCATCACCAATGGTTAATTAATCCATACAACAAATACTTTTAAGTGAGAAACACAATGATGCCTAGCTGAAAACTCCACTTGTGCAATGCTTCTAGCGACGAATCCATTTGCACAACCGATCGCAAGGAGATTGACAGGAAGTGGGCGTTTATGGGTGTCAACTGACCGTTTTCTGGGAGTAGTAGGGAAAACGCAGGCGTGTCCAGGCGTTTGCAGGGCGGGTGTCTGACGTCAATTCCGGGACCGGAAAGGCTGAAGTGATCGCAGCGGCTGAGTAAGTTCAGAGCTACTCAAAGACTGCAAAAAATGTTTCATCCCGCTCGGCTGCACATGCGTTCGCACACTTGCAAAGCAAAAATACACTCCCCCGTGGGCGGCGACTATCTGATCGCTGCTCTGCAAAAAATAGCTAGCGAGTGATCAACTCAGAATGAGGGCCTATGTCTCTAATCCTTTGAGTTTTTTCTTTCTGTATGAGAACTGTGCATTTCTCCTATACTGTTATATATCTTTGGTTGTGGATATTTAGTTGTAATATTGTTACTGGGTGCACATGCATACAATCAGCAGGTGATTGGGGTAAGCGTGCCCAATCAACCGTGCTGTGTGTCTCCAGCGTGACCCCCTATCAGCTTCCAAAGCACAGTGTGTAGCAGTTTCTATGGGATCAGATGGTCGAACCTTTAAAACTTAAAACATGTACATAACATTTGTCCATTGGATCCAGACCATTGCAGGAGCATTATAAGCTGTTTATCAGTTAGCGCTCCTGCATCGGAACTGCATTCACACGCATACTATCATTGGCCTTATAAAATTGTATACTTGTGTACCCCTCTTATGTGCGGGAAATAACAGAAATGTTTGGCGACTGTAGATGTGTGTTATGCTAGAACTCTCTGGCAGTGACATCACTGACATAAGTGGGAGGGGCCAGAGGTCAGACCAACGGTCAGAACATGCCAACGTGAAGGCAGCAATTTTTCTCACTCTTCAGCTTTTAGAAGATGGTGAATAAAATCTCAGTTGGGCGGTTCTATACCTTATTTTATTCTATAAAAGAGCCATAGATCATTAAAATTCATATTTATCAACTCTAGCGATAGATGCCGCAATGTCAGCGGCCACCCTTTTTGAGTGTGGTGGGTATACTACAGTATACAGATTATCAAACAGTGGGGCAGATGTATTAACCTGTAGAAGGCATAAGGAAGTGATAAAGCAGTGTTAAGTGCAAGGTGATAATGCACCAGCCAATCAGCTCCTAACTGTTAATTTACATATGGGAGCTGATTGGCTGGTGTGTTTATCACCTTGCACATATCACTTCCTTATGCCTTCTCCAGGTTAATACATCTGGCCCATTCTTTCTTACCTTTTACCATGTAGAAGCATTACAACACACAGCGAAAACGCACAGCAGTGATCAGATCTGAATGACTCCCCTTATTATAACATACGGTAAGATCGCACACAGACAGGTATTTCCAATAAAGAGTGCTGTTCCATTGTGTCCCTTTTACACAGCAGCCGCTGCTCACAATTCAGATATCTAGAGGACCTTTCTGAAAACTAGTGCAATTGAGAAAACATGATGTTGCTCATAGCAACCAGATGTTTGCTTTCTTTTACTAAGGGGCCAATATTACTGTTAGAATATGGTTGGTTTCCACGGCAACACCGCCTCTTTACTCTGCACCAGTTTTCATAAATGAATGTTCTCTGTGCAGTGTACCTTTTACTCCCACAAACAGTAGACATTACTGAGCGAGATTTCATTGTTCCCCCCCCCCCCTCCTGCACCCGTTTGCGGCCATCGATAACTATTCAATTGCTTCTGCCAATGGGCGTGTTAACATCATTTCAGCTCACTACCCCCCCTGGGGGTGGCAAGTTAAAATTCATAAAATAGATCAATTTAATATCTCCCCGCAATTTTACATTGCTTTAGACGGGAGATCGGGTGCGACATAAAAATTAAATATCGCCTTTGTCCAAATGAATGTGCAAATAGAACTCATTAAAAAATATGTACTGATTGATAAATCACATACACAATATTTTTTATTACTTTTGAATTCAAACAAGTAAACATTAAATTGTGTCCATATCGGTTTTTAGCCTTGAGCACTAATGACAGGGGTTCTAACACTGGATCAATACAGATGCCATATCATTGGGCTGCCACGCTATTCAGGGTAGGGATGTCACCGATCCATTTTTTCCCCCCAATAATTATATTCTTCATACAAAAGTTACAACCAAAACGTACCAAAAAGTATCTAAAAGAGGAGTCATAGTTCCCCCAAATAAATAACTACCTTTTTTTCCGTTTCACCTACTGTTTCTGAGGTGCTGTATACTTTGTATCACTAGCTACATAAAAGCTTACACATATACAAGCATATATATATATATATATATATATAGATGTCTGACGCCTGCTGTCTTATGGGTAAAATACACATAACCCCCTTTATTTTGACATTTCTCCCTTGTAACATAACACTTTAGACAAGTTGTATCAATCCGAGGAAGGCTTTTAACATACCCAAGCATTAGTGTAATCTTACACTCAAGTGATAATTAAATTATACTGCAGATGACATACAAGTGGCTAAATGGAAAGGACGGCATGGTCTAGATGTAACGCAAGCAGATGAAACAAAGTGGCTGCACATTCTGCTGTCAAATCTAACCTGCGGGGCAATTCTGGATGATGCTCACTTTCATTTTCAAAAGGTGGCAGGAACAAAGCCAGGTGTATTTGCTGCGTGTCACCATACAGTAAATAATTGAGTGTGTGGGGGAGAGGATGCGCTTTGCGAAGTTCCAGGCCAGACTTTGAAGCTGTCAGCAATTACAATACACATTGGATTCAGTAAAAAAAAAACAAAAACAAAAAACAAACAAGTATCAATTTAGCACTGTGCATTTAAAAAGGAACATAAATAAATGTCCTATTATGGAACATCAGCTTTCATATATACTGAGATTCACATGTATATAAAAAACATGCTTGCATAATTTTCACTAGTAGACTTGGTAAACAAACCAAAGAGAAATGGTAACTACAAATATTCTTCGTACAGGCTACCAGTGATATATGTTGTACATAAATAAATAACTATAATTATCACAGGATTACAGCTTTAAGAAGCTCATACATACTGCATTTCTATTGGCCAATTAAGCGGTTTTAAACATTCTATCAGACGTGGTTTGGAAATGGCAGAAAGCGCATTTGTACAATGACAGATTCTGACATTGGGGCGTTTTCGCACAGCGGTCGATCAGGTCAGAACTGCGCATCTGCAGGCACCACAGTGCGCCGGCGCATGCCAGAGATGCTATCAGCATCTCAGCCCAGCGATCGCCTCTGCCTGACTGACAGGCAGAGGCGTTTGCTGGGCGGGAGGGAGCGGACCGGCGGCGTTGGTCCGCTGTTTTGGGGGCGCGGTCTGGGCTACACAGGTGTGCCAAGACCGTGCGGGGGGCGGGCCGCGGCGGCTGCGTGACGTCACACGCAGCCGCTGCGACCCGGAGAGCGACGGGTAGCTCCCTGCCAGTGCGCAGGAGCTGCGCTGGTAGGGAGCTACTCTTCAGGTACAAAAGCATCGCCGCCGATACCTGTGCGGCAGGGGGAGGGCCAGACATGCAGGGCGGACTAGCCTTGTGCTGGGCGTACTCCCGCATGTCAGGGTGGCTGATCGTAGCCGTGCAGCTACGATCAGGTCTGAATTAGGTCCATTGTGTCCCATGATCAAAGCTTATACAAAGTAAAAAGGGGATGACTCATTTCAGTTGGAAAAGAAAGCGGTCTTGGCAGGCTTGGCAACTTGCTTACTACAGTGTTGCAGCTTCCTAGATAATAGCTAAGCCCTAAGTGCTGCAGAGAAGCTGATAGGTGCAAATGTTATGACTACAAAATAAAACTGGAGCATACAAGTCCTTTACATGTCTTCAGTTCTTACATACAGGGCCCTGCCATGCTACCATCACACAAGTTATCCGTTTCTGAATGCACCCCATAAAGCTGCAAGCAAAGACTAGTGATCTTTCCCTCTCTTAATTAACTGCATTGTGTGAAGCACAAGGTTCGGCCAGTATATAGCGCTTCACTGAATTGGATTCAGTATGATATCCCAATGGAAGGGATGCCGGCAGTCAGAATACCGACAGCGGTATCCCCAATCATCAGAATCCCGGCAGCTCCTGAGAAATTACCATAACCCTCACCTGTACCCTACACCTAACCCTCCTTTGTGGGTGCCTAATCCTAACCGTCCCGGTGGAGCATAACCCTAACACTTCTCTTCCCCGATGTCTAAACCTAACCCTCCCAGCTTGGTGCCTAACTCCAACCTCGCTTTCTTAGTGCCTAACCCTAACCCCCCTCCCCGGTATCTAACCATACCCTTCACTTCCCTGCACCCTAACCCCCTTCTACTGCCTAAACCTAACCTACCACCACCCGCGGCAGGATTCGAGCTCATCTCGCTGAAAGAACGATCTGGATTACGGGTATTGGTATTTTGACGCAGACATCCTGACCTCCGTCTTACGGCGTCCTACAGGATTCCGGCGTCGGTATTTCGGTAAATTAACTACATACCATTGAATCTGCATGATAGGACTGTACAATCATGCAATGTCCTAAAAGAACATTAACAAAAAAATAAATAAATGTGGTTCAGTTGTCACAAATGTGTTTTACAGGTCACATGACCGTCATATTGGTATACTTGGGCAATGATATCCCGGACTCTCGGTAAAGAAATCCGGCCTCGTGAATCCAGTCTACTTCCACACTAAGCAATAATAGTATAGTGCAGAGGTTCCCAAACGGTGTGCCGTGGCTCCCAGGGGTGCCTCGGGACACTTGCAGGGGTGCCCTGAGTTGGTGGTCCAGGACCAATTCAAATTATTCATGGTCAAAACCAGTGCTGGTGGCTGCCAGTCATAAAATATGTGGCCAAACATAAGCAAATCTTGTCCCTCACCACGCAACTGACCCTAAGGATGACATATAAACGCGATCTACTTAATGTAATATTTCTTTCTAAATTTCTCAATAAGAAATTTTTGGCCTAGGGGTGCCGTGAAAAAAATTCTGATATTCTAGGGCGCCGTGATTCAAAAAAGTTTGGAAACCACTGGTATAGTGTGTGGGCTGAGGACATAATGACTGGATTCATAATGACTCATGCATTCATGGCCCTGCGGTACCGTGGCGCAGTACAATGGCGCAATTCATGGCTTTGCCCAGCGGCTGGACAGCAGTGACACATATCACACATTGCCTCTCCACACACCTGAGTTTTCCCTCCTGCAAGAGATCAGCAAGTATGTCCTATTCCTCACTGCAAGTCATTATCTAACAGCATGTTATCAGCTATTGTAGGCTGGAAAACGTTTTCCTACACAGGTATCCACAGGAAAGCTGAGAAATACCCTCCTTCTCCCCAACAAGGCCATCCATCAAATAACACCAGCATAAATGCACACATTAGTACTGTACGGAATGGACATATGTCTAGGCCCCAAACCTCAGCAGGCCCATTACTTAAGTTAATGGAGCAAGAATTATTGGTCGGAGAGTTTTGGCTACTGCACAAGGCTATTGCAGATACACGGTGGGACTGCACACACACTGATCCCAAATCGATAAAGAAAAACATTAACTTAACATTTCACTTTTCTAACATGGATAACACCCAATAGACCTCTGTTTCACGGCAGTGACCATTTAATTGAATTGTGTGGATGAAGAGAAAATCTCACTTAGCAAAACAGAGATGATGTTATTGAACGGAGCTGTGAATTGAATTACAGACACAGCTTAAATGTTATTGTTTAGTCTCTGGAATTTAATTGCGCTGAACCCTTCCACCTCCCCCATAATCTAATCAGCAAATGCATGTGTGATGAGTTATGGCCGCAGTGCCTGAATGTCAATTGCAAGCCAGGAAATGAGGAAAAGCTCACACAAAGCTGAGGTTATCTGATCCTGTCAGAGGCGTCACCCTGGCACAGCATAGTATTACTGGTGACACCGTCAGCTGCGCCGCCGTGGCATAAGATGTTCTGTGGCCATGACTACAGTAAATTATTTGATCTCATTATGGGGCAGATGTATTAACCTGGAGAAGGCGTAAGGAAGTGATGAATCAGTGATAAATCCAAGGTGATAAATGCACCAGCCAATCAGCTCCTAACTGTTAATTAACATATTGAAGCTGATTGGCTGGTGCCTTTATCACCTTACACATATCACTGGTTTATCACTTCCTTATGCCTTCTCCAGGTTAATACATCTGCCCCATTATATCATCTAATTCAGAGGTCTACATTTTGGGATACGGTCATTAGGTCGACCACTGTTGGTCGACACGCATTAGGTCGACATGGTTACTACGGCGACACAATGTCGACATGGAAAAAAGGTCGACGTGAAAAAAAAGGTTGACACAAGTTTTTTTTTTTATTATTCTTTTTTGAACTTTTTCATACTTTACGATCTACATGGACTACGATTGGCAATAGGAACCTGTGCCGAGCGCAGCGGGGCACCTTGCCCGAAGTTCGCTCGCCATGCAAGGGGACACAGTGCACTAATTGGGGTTACTGGTCACTTTACGGAGGAAACAACACACAAAAAAAGTAAAAAAAACTCATGTCGACATTTTTCCATGTCAACCTAGTGACCATGTCGGCCTAATGCATGTTGAATAATAGTGGACGACCTAATGACCCATACCCTACATTTTGGGGCCATTCATATACATGTTATATTATTATTCATATGTTGCCCGGTCACCCAATCATCCACCATACTAGAGGGATAGAAAACCAGTGATTAAACACAAGCAACAACAAAAAATAAACAAAGTAAAAAAAATAATTGTAGATCGTTTAGATTGTAAGCTCTATGGGAGAGAGACTTCGCCCTATTTTTATTCCTCGTGTACCAGCTACTTATATGCTGTACTGTACTGTGGGTTATTGTTGTAAAGGTGCTGTGTACATTAAATACAAAAGGATAGGTTTTTGATTAATGTCTGGGGGCGTTCAGCAAATTGTGGTGGAAAGCAACATTAAAAATATGCCTAAAACTTATGTGCAGCCAAAATAATAAAAATCTTCTATACAAAATAACACTGACCAAACTGAATATTTTAAAAGGAACCGTAAAGCAATCCTGGCCTAAATCCTCAATACTGGGGTGAAGAGTAGAATTATTTTGTGTGCTTGGAAGATGAGGAGGTTAGGGCGAGAAGGGGAGGTTTTCATCTGATGTTCTGCAGCTGCACATCCACCATACTGACAGGGCTGGAACAGAACAGCTCATTGTCAAATACACTGGGGCTGCTTATATCTGTTAAGCATAAAAGGACACACGTCCATTATTGGCACAAGAACCATTGGGCAGCACGGATGGTGTAATGGTTAGCATTACTGCCTCACAGCACTGAGGGTCATGGGTTCGATTCAGACCATGGCCCTAACTCTGTGGAGTTTGTATATTTGTCCCTGTACTTGCGTGGGTTACCGGCCTCCTCCCACATTACAAAAATATACTGGTAGCTTAATTTGATTCCAGTAAAATTAACCCTAGCATGAATATGTGTGTGCGTACATGTGGTAGGGAATATAGATTGTAAGTTACATTGGGGATAGGGACAGATGTAAATGGCCAAATATTCTCTGTACAGCGCTGCGGAATATGTGCGCGCTATATAAATAACTGGTAATAATAATGTATAGTGTATTTGTGATTTCCAGATACCACACTAGTGACCGGATACAGCTTCTGTCTCAATGTATGTTGCTGTATGGTTCATAATAAATTATATCTCTAAAAACTACAGTATATTCCTATTTTATATACAGTAAATTATAATTTAGCAACATTTACTAATTTACTTGGAATCTTTGTCTTTTTTTTTTTTTCCCACTATAAAACCCAGGACTGCCAATGGGCCAAAGCACAAAAAAAGCAACAGAAACAACCGAACGAACACACCTTTTACTTGGCTAAAGGGTCCTACACATTGAGCGATCCGCCGCCGAGCTGCCTGACGGCGCATACGGCCGAAGGGCGACCCGGCGGCGGGGGGGCAGTGACGGGGGAAGTGAAGTTTCTTTACTCCCCCCGTCACTCGGCTCCATAGCAGTGCAGGCAAATATGGATGCGATCGTCCATATTGGCCTGCATGCACAGGTGACGGGGCACCAGCGATGAACGAGCGCGGGGCCGCGCATCGTTCATCGCTGGTGCCTACACAATCAAAGATATGAACGGTATCTCGTTCATTAATGAATGAGATAGTTCATATCTTTGAATATTATCGCCCAGTGTGTAGGGCCTATAACTGTGCTTATATAGATGTTAAGAAGGTGCTGAGTGCCTAATGGTACACGCATAGTAAGAACCTGCCTGTTACTGTCAATTTACATATTGGAGCTGATTGGCTGGTGCGTTATCACCTTGCATTTATCACTGGTTTATCATTTCTCCAGGCTTAATACATCTGCTTAATGGTGGTGTAGTATGTTATGCCGGCGCCCAGCATACAGGCGTTGGAATCCTGGCTGCCGGCATGCTGGCCGAGTGCAAATGAGCCCCTTGTGGGCTGGCTGCGGGCACAGTGACGCACACCACGCTATTTATTCTCCCTCCAGGGGGGTCGTGGACCGCCAAGAGGGAGAATAGTTGTCGGCATGCCGGGTGTCGGGATTACGGCGCCGGTATACTGAGCGCCGGGATCCCAACAGCTGGCATACTGAATACCACCCCCTAATGGTACGTGCATAGTAAGAACCTGTCTGTAACGGTCTGATAGTTAAAGGTGCTGAGACATGGCGTTTAAAGATGGCCTCTTCTCGTC
The DNA here is from genome assembly GCF_028390025.1 of Pseudophryne corroboree. Taxonomy (NCBI): domain Eukaryota; kingdom Metazoa; phylum Chordata; class Amphibia; order Anura; family Myobatrachidae; genus Pseudophryne; species Pseudophryne corroboree. The sequence goes on from NC_086455.1 coordinate 41,612,645, forward strand.
ACATTATTCTTGGCTGCTGGGGAAAACCGTAGGCTGGGATCAAGAAATTGGGATTGAATCCTCTCCAGCAGCAATGACTTGTGGATGGACAGTCCTAAGTGTAAAAACATCCTATAATGCTATTAGTGGCTCTCTGTTATCTATTATATAGGGGCTGAATCAATTAGCAGAGAGCTGAATGAAAATTCCTTAATGAGGGTCAAAGACCTGCGGGCGCGACTTTTGTTATTCAATTAGAAATCTGTGTTAAAGTGGGTCTCAGTAGGAGTTAATGCGATTTTAGTTTGCAGTTCCAGAGTTGGTGAGAAGTAGGGAAAAATCCTTATTTTAAAGGGAAAAATGTCAGGACACATTGCAGTACCCCCTGGGCCACTCCTCACAATAAAGAATGTATCTCCAGATTTTAAATAGGAAAACTTGAGCAATAAAGACAGGTCATTTTTCGGGTGATTTCCTCTAAAATGCAAAAGGAATGGGTTAAATGAGGATAGTGGAACATGTATGTAAAGGTGTGGAACTTGTATATTGGGTGCTGTATTGATGATTTTTTTTTTTTTTAACTTAGTTGCAAGTGTTTTTTCCACCAGCTTTTCACAAACTTGTATAAACACACGTAAAAATCACTATTGGGACTTTAATACAGTGCATCCAGAAAGTATTCACATCGCTTCGCTTTTTCCACATTTTGTTATGTTACAGCCTTATTCCAAAATGGAATAAATTCATTTTTCCCCTCAAAATTCTACACAGAATAGCCCATAAAGACGTGAAAAAAGTTTTTTTGAGATTTTGCAAATTTATCAAAAATAAAAAAAACTAAGAAATCACATGTACTTAAGTATTCACAGCCTTTGCCATGAATCTCAAAATTGAGCTCAGGTGCATCTCGTTTCCACTGATCATCCTTGAGACGTTCCTACAGCTTAATTGGAGTCCACCTGTGGTAAATTCAGTTGATTGGACATGATTTGGAAAGGCACACACCTGTCTACATAAGGTCCCACACTTGACAGTGCATGTCTAAGCACAAACCAAGCATGAAGTGAAAGGAATTGTCTGTAGACCTCCGAGACAGGATTATCTCGAGGCACAAGTCTGGGGAAGGGTACAGAAAAATATCTGCTGCTTTGAAGGTCCCAATGAGCACAGTGGCCTCCATCATCCGTAAATGGAAGAAGTTCGGAACCACCAGGACTCTTCCTAGAGCTGGCTGGCCGTATAAACTGAGCGATCGGGGGAGAAGGGCCCTAGTCAGGGAGGTGACCAAGAAGCCAATGGTCACTCTGTCAGAGCTACAGCATTCCTCTGTAGAGAGAGGAGAACCTTCCAGAAGGACAACCATCTCTGCAGCAATCCACCAATCAGGCCTGTATGGTAGAGTGGCCAGACGGAAGCCACTCCTTAGTAAAAAGCACATGGCAGCCAGTCTGGAGTTTGCCAAAATACACCTGAAGGACTCTCAGACCATAAGAAACAAAATTCTCTGGTCTGATGAACCAAAGATTGAACTCTTTGGCGTGAATGCCAGGAGTCCTGTTTGGAGGAAACCAGGCACTGCTCATCACCAGGCCAATACCATCCCTACAGGTAAGCATGGTGGTGGCAGCATCATCATGCTGTGGGGATGTTTTGCAGCAGCAGGAACTGGGAGACTAGTCAGGATAGAGGGAAAGATGAATGCAGCAGTGGATGAAAACATGCTCCAGAGCGCTCTTGACCTCAGACTGGGGCGACGGTTCATCTTTCAGCAGGACAACGACCTAAGCACACAGCCAAGATATCAAAGGAGTGGCTACAGGACAACTCTGTGAATGTCCTTGAGTGGTCCAGCCAAAGCCCAGACTTGAATCCGATTGAACATCTCTGGTGCACCGACGCTTCCCATCCAACCTGATGGAGCTTGAGAAGTGCTGCAAAGAGGAATGGGCGATACTGCCCAAAAGATAGGTGTGCCAAGCTTGTGTCGTCATATTCAAAAAGACTTGAGGCTGTAACTGCTGTCAAGGGTGCATCAACAAAGTATTGAGCAAAGGCTGTGAATACTTACGTACATGTGATTCTTAGTTTTTAATTTTTAATAAATTTTAAAAAATCTCAAAAAAACATTTTCACGTTGTCATTATGTGTGTAGAATTTTGAGGGAAAAAATTAATTTATTCCATTTTGGAATAAGGCTGTAACATAAAAAAAAAGTGGAAAAAGTGAAGCGCTGTGAATACTTTCCGTATACACTGTATACCCCCAAAATACTGTAGACCAGAGGCATCAATAGGGGAATGCGTAAAACACCCAGGTGTCATCTCTGGAGTGATACCAACATTCCGGCTCCTCCTCTGGGAGCTGGGTGCTGCACTGTTATATTACCAGGATCCGGCAGTACAGAAAGAGCCTCCGGGGGCAGCCCAGCATACTTCGGTAGTGAATTGCACTGGAATCAAGAGCATGCTCCATGAAAATATTCTGCAAAATGTGTGTAATGTTAACCCCCGAGCACAGATCATGGAACCTGCAGCTAATTGAACCGGCCCCGTAAACTGCTACTGTGGCCATCTAGTGAAAACGCGGTGACAGCTGGAGGGAGACCACTAGTACCATAAACGGAGTGATGGAAAAAGTAACCATGCAATGGGGGCGATCACAGTCACAATCCTGGTCTACCTTGCTCTAGGCAGATAGCAGCAGCATGAATAGAGCCGGTGGTCTGTAACAGTGATAGATCAGCACCTATAAATAGCAGAGAGTTCTGGGCAAGCTAGCGATTTCTAATTTTAATGCTTTAAAACTAAATAAATATAAAAAAAAACGTAGAACTTCCACCAGATGTTTTGCATAAAACCCTCCACTCATTCTGCATGGCTATACTGAGCATCCCAGGAAACATTAGTACTAAAAAAAATGTATGGGAAAAATCCATACTGCTGGACCGATGGACGCATAACAGGACACATCTTTTTTTAATACAACTGCTACTACTTGATTGATTACATACACATATGTTTGATCTAACTAGTTTTCTTTGGATATCAAGGTTTTGATTTGGTGAATTAGGAATATATATAGTGGTAAAAGTATGTTATTATATGAGTAATGATGTTACCACCATAATTACTATGGCCTCAATGACAATCTCAGAGCGTCTGTTCAGGTGGAATAAAGCCTGCTGCTTTTTTCTTTGATTTTTGGCATTCACCTTAAAATTGTGTTCTTTTGTCTTTTTCTGGTTTGTCAGAGTCTTCATCACTGTCCCTTCCCCAAATACCCGGCAGAGCTCTCCTAAAGGCCTGAGTGCAGCAAGGCTTGTTTTCTTCATTTCAGATGTTTCTCCAGTTCCTGGCAGGACTTTCCTAAAGGCTCGAGTGCAGCAGGGATTGTTTTCTTCATTTCAGATATTTCTCCAGTACCTGGCAGGACTCTCCTAAAGGCCTGAGTGCAGCACGGCTTGTTTTCTTCATTTCAGATATTTATCCAGTACCTGGCAGGACTCTCCTAAAGGCCTGAGTGCAGCACGGCTTGTTTTCTTCATTTCAGATGTTTCTCCAGTACCTGGCAGGACTCTCCTAAAGACCTGAGCGCAGCATGGCTTGTTTTCTTCATTTCAGATGTTTCTCCAGTACCTGGCAGGACTCTCCTAAAGGCTTGAGCAGGGCTTATTTTCTTTATTTTAGCCAATTCTTGTTCGCCCAGCTAGAAATTGCAAAAACACCTCCAATATGCAAGTTTATATGAGATAATGTTTAGGTTTATCAGATATTAATTTATTATAAATAATAATAGTTTGTCTTTTTTATATGGAGTTTTATATTCAGTAGTCCTGTTGCAAAAAGAGCGCTATATAAATAAAATTATTATTAGATATATTTTTATTGTGTATGAAATATATATTTTTTCTTATGTCTCTCCCCTTTCTCCTCCTCTCCTGGGTTTCCTTCCTGTCTAATCCTACTTGAGTCCTATTGGAGAAAGAAAGCTTATATGAATACAATTATATTATTATTTTTATTATTAGTAGTACTAGTATTAATAATAATCACCACCAACAGAGATTAAGAAGGGGGGGGGGGGTTAGATCATCCGTGGTAATTTACAGCGGGATAAATGATAATAATAATAATAATCATTTTAATTATATAGCGCTCTTTCTCCAACAGGACTCAAATGATCCCCTGGGACTAATGAATTATTCATGAAGGAAGCCTGCAGGCTACATTTTACTGGGATTTTTTTTCAAAATCCCAGATAAATAATCTATCATCGGGTTCCTGAACCATGTTAACATATAGGTACAAGAATTTATCCCGGATTCTATGTGTAAACGCCCATCAACCCCGTAATTTACCAGGCGAGAAAAAGGGTCTCTAATCGAATAGTCTCGGGCGGTATAGCCACAGGCTACCAACTTTTTTCACACCCAGTAAATGATCGGGGCTAATTGAATTACCCGCTAAGGAAGACTTCAAAGCTCATAATAATTTCATTTTCTATTTAGCTTTTCAATGGCTACACAGCGCAGCTCTGCAGAATCCTCATTTGTCTCATTGTGGTGACTTACTAAAGCATGGGGTATATATTCTGTTGAGTATAAAAACATTCCAATTATTTTGTGGATATTAATTAGCTCAGGTATAAACAACCATATAGAAGATAATATAAAATATTTGTAAATAATATGCCAAACCGTGGCTTTAAATGCTGTTTAAAATATATTTTTAAACCCAAGTTTTAGTTTGAAGTAGTCACTGAAAAATAGAATGCATTAGGAGAGCGTTCTTGGTTGATGGGCAGGAAGCCAAGTAGGCTGGCAACAACATGTTATTTTCCTTCATTAAATTAGAATGTACGCAAAACGATAACGGAAACCGGTCGCCAGCTCTTCACTGCCATCTGCTCCCATTCAAGGCAATGCTGCGGAAGCGTGGCAAGACAGCCTACACTCCATCACTTCCCAAGAAAAACCAGAACGCACAGAACAAATTAGTCAGTTCAATAAACACTGCATAGACTCCGTGCACAACCTTATATGCAAAATTCATAATAGACAGTAACACGGACTGTAGCATCCTGCTGTTTGGCACTGAGTCTAATGTAGCCACATGTGCAAGTAAACCATGCGTGTTAGGAACTCTGGCTGGGCAAGTAATGGCCGTAATGGTTAGCTCTGCTGTCACACAGCACTGAGGTCTTGGGTTTGATTCCCACCAATGCCCTATTGGTGTGGAGTTTGTTTGTTCTCCCAAGTTTGCGTACATTTGATCTGGTTACTCTAGTTTTCTCCCATAATCAAAAATCGCTGATTGTGGGGCTTTTGGGGAAAAAAATAACCTGTGCGTACATGAAGTTCAGAACATAGATTGTAAGCTGAACTGGGAGAAGGATGGATGTTAATGACTAGATATCCAGGGTAAATTGCTGTGGAATGTGTGCTGCAATGTTATGCTATCTGTCCAGTATCACTGCAGGTATTGCAGTGTGTGCGGTCATCATAACCTTGTCATCAGCTACCATGGCTTCTTGTCTAGCTCAGTGTGGATATGATAAATGAAGGGGATGCAATTAATTTGACGGGTGTCGGGAAACCGATGGTCAAGGTATATCGACACCAGAATCCCAACAGTCGGAATCCCGAGGCGCAGGGACTATTCGCACTCATGGGTGTCCACAAGGGGACGCGTAACACTGCCGGCATTCTGGCGGGCAAGATGCCACTGTCGGGATCTAAACAGCCGGCATCGCACCCGGCGGTAAATAGTAAGTATTCCAAATGGAGAACCCTTGTCACAATATCACTGCAAGGTTTGTAAAGGACACCGTGTCGCATGACAATATGAGGGGTTAACAGTGTCTCCTATTAAGGTGCCTTGTTTCACACACACAGGGCCGGCTTCTGAGTCACACTCAGCGTCTACTGGCGGTCAACCGTCTGCAAATTTGCACAAATAGCTAAAACTCATTCCCTGGTGTGCAGCCGACTGAGCAGGGAGTGAGGCACCCACTTTTAGTGTCCCGAGCAGGGAGTGAGGCACCCACTTTTAGTGTCCCGTGCACAGTGTAATGCGGATTGGTTCATCCTTATATGCCACCATCTGTAGCACCAACGAAGATTGCATCAGATCTGTTCCCTTTGTAAGAGTAATGCATGAGCTATCCTAAACTAGGTGTAAGAGACAGTGCATTGCAAGGGACCATACAGGGTTATTTTCTGATTATTTATTCTCCTAATGCTCCAGAGCTGATATACCAATGATCCGTGGTGCTGGACAATGTAAGCATGTGCCGGTTTTCTTTAGTGATAGGCTGAAAGTAGGGGGGCTACAAATAAACAAGACCTGCAGAGCCTCCGTAGTGTCACACAGTTCTACTGTATTTGAGTAGAATGACCCAAATGCCCTAGCCTTCCAAATTCTGTTCCATTTAGGTTCTGTGAAACATGTATGAAAATGTCCCTTTCTAGATCATAAGGGCTCCATACACTACAACGATATGTCTGAGTCTGAAGTCGGAGGCGATTTTCCTTGAACTCTCCCGGGAACGGTTCCATACAATTTGGTAAATTTTGCATGCGATATATCATATGCAATCCCTGCCATGCCTGCGGGAACCGACATATCACGAGTGCAGCATTAACGATCTAGGGGAGCCGATCTGACCCTCACGGGAACGCGCACCGGATCGGAAACACCTCCAAAATGCCCGATTTAACCTGATATATCGTCCCGAATGCCCGAAATTGGATGAAATCGGGCATTATCGTTCTAGTGTATGGGGCCCTTTAGACAAATGTTTCAGTAGCAGATTTAAAAAGTTGCCTTTTCTGTGCAAGAAACAAATAGTACAGCCGTTCTTTTCATGCGTGCCAGGGGAGACTTGTTCTACAAAGGCAACATGACAGAAGCCCGTGAAGCCAAACAAATAGTTTCCACTTGTCTGAATTAGAGGATGAAGAATTAATTGCAGAGGGACGGGTTGTGGCGCACTGACCTGTTACACGAGTTGTGCTATCTGCTAATCCACAGACTCTGCACTAAAATACGTAGATTGGCCTCTTCCTCCTAAGCCCCCTGCTGCTCCTACTTCCAACATCCTACATAAAGAACTTAGCTTCTCCGTCAGGCCCGTAGATTATACTCCATCATAGCATTGAGACAAAAAGCTGCACAACCCAGCAGCCCAGAAACAAGAAATGTCTTATTTCAATGACTCTGTCCAGACTGTGCAATGCAGAGCCAGCAACTTGCAGGGAAGGTATTAAAAATAATCACCGCTGGGTAAAAACACAACAGAGCCTTTTCTGTTCCAGCTGCCCAAACGTACGACAAGCATCCCTCATTATTCCAAATTGTTGCAGGTAAGTACAATTTATATAAAGGAAAAGGAAAAAAAACAGCTGAAATCTTAGAGTTAATGTTTCCTGTCAGTCCCTAGCAATGTTTCTTACAGTCACAAACTCAATTTGTTCCACTGCTGATAGATATATATGCTTCCACTTAAATGGAGCGTGAACCGGCTTTCCGTATACATAAGTCCTTAGGAAGAAAAAGGAGGTATAGAGCAGTGGCGAACACAAGGTTTCATATATTTATCTAGAACATGGTCCGAAATAAGTATTTCAATAAAGATAAAAGATCGGATATATTTTATGTCACACACCAAAATAATATTTATAGGGGTATATGCAATTAGCGGCGAATCGCGGCAAATTAACGCCGTTTTTTAATTCGACACAATTCGACAGGTGAATTCCGGCAGGTGGCTTCCGGAATTCACCATATTCAATAAAAAACGGATTCGACAGTCCCGCGGGCGAAAAACGGACGATTTGCCGGATTTTGCCGCGATTTTAAAAAAACGGGGAAAAACCCGGAAAAAAATGGCGTGGGGTCCCCCCTCCAAAGCATAACCAGCCTCGGGCTCTTCGAGCTGGTCCTGGTTCTAAAAATGCGGGGGGAAAATTGACAGGGGATCCCCCGTATTTTTAAAACCAGCACCGGGCTCTGCGCCTGGTGCTGGTGCAAAAAATACGGGGGACAAAAAGAGTAGGGGTCCCCCGTATTTTTTACACCAGCATCGGGCTCCACTAGCTGGACAGATAATGCCACAGCCGGGGGTCACTTTTATACAGTGCCTTGCGGCCGTGGCATTAAATATCCAACTAGTCAACCCTGGCCGGGGTACCCTGGGGGAGTGGGGACCCCTTCAATCAAGGGGTCCCCCCCCCAGCCACCCAAGGGCCAGGGGTGAAGCCCGAGGCTGTCCCCCCCATCCAAGGGCTGCGGATGGGAGGCTGATAGCCTTGAGTAAAATGACAGAATATTGGTTTTTCCAATAGTACTACAAGTCCCAGCAAGCCTCTCCCGCAAGCTGGTACTTGGAGAACCACAAGTACCAGCATGCGGGAGAAAAACGGGCCCACTGGTACCTGTAGTACTACTGGAAAAAAATTACCCAAATAAAAACAGGAGACACACACCGTGACAAGTACAACTTTATTACACACTGCCGACACACATACATACTTACCTATGTTGACACGCCGACTGCCACAGTCTCCGACGATCCGAGGTACCTGTGAAAAAAATTAGACTCGCCTCAATCCAGTGTCCGGGAGATAATCCACGTACTTGTTAAAAAAAAAACACGAACACCCGTACCATGCCGGACTGAAAGGGGTCCCATGTTTACACATCAGACCCCTTTCCCCGAATGCCGGGACACCACGTGACTCCTGTCACTGAGGTCCCTTCAGCCAATCAGGAAGCGCTACTTCCGTGGCGCTCACCTGATTGGCTGTGCGCGTGTGACCTCAGACAGCGCATCGCAAAGCCTCTCCATTACTTTCAATGGTGGGAACTTTGCGGGTAGCGGTGGGGTTAACCCGCGGTCAGCCGCTGACCGCGGGTGACCTCACCGCTGACGCAAAGTTCCCACCATTGAATATAATGGAGAGGCTTTGCGATGCGCTGTCTGAGGTCAGACGCACATAGAGCCAATCAGCAGAGTGCAAGGACGTTGCACTCGCTGATTGGCTGAAGAGACACTTCTGTGACAGCTGTCACGGGGGTGTCTGCATTCGTGGAAAGGGGTCTCATGTGTCAACATGGGACCCCTTTCAGTCCGGCATGGTACGGGTGTTCGTTTATTTGTTTTGCCAAGTATGTGGATTTATCTCTGGACCATGGATCAGGTGAGTATAATTATCTTTTATTTTCAGGTACCCGTGGATTCTACTTGGAGAAGAGGACCGACTGCTTCGTGTCAACATAGGTAAGTATGTGTGTGTCGGCAGTGTGTAATAAAGTTGTACTTGTCACGGTGTGTGTCTCCTGTTTTTATTTGGGTATTTTTTTCCCAGTAGTACTACAGGTACCAGCGGGCCCGTTTTTCTCCCGCATGCTGGTACTTGTGGTTCTCCAAGTACCAGCTTGCGGGGGAGGCTTGCTGGGACTTGTAGTACTACTGGAAAAAACAATATTCTTTCAATTTTGACAAGGCTATCAGCCCCCCATCCGCAGCCCTTGGATGGGGGGGGGGGGGGACAGCCTCGGGCTTCACCCCCTGGCCCTTGTGTGGCTGGGGGGGGGAAGGACCCCTTGATTGAAGGGGTCCCCACTCCCCCAGGGTACCCCGGCCAGGGGTGACTAGTTGGATATTTAATGCCACGGCCGCAAGGCACTGTATAAAAGTGACCCCCGGCTGTGGCATTATCTGTCCAGCTAGTGGAGCCCGATGCTGGTGTATAAAATACGGGGGACCCCTACTCTTTTTGCACCAGCACCAGGCGCAGAGCCCGGTGCTGGTTTTAAAAAATATGGGGGATCCCCTGTCAATTTCCCCCCCCCGCATTTTTAGAACCAGGACCAGCTCGAAGAGCCCGAGGCTGGTTATGCTTTGGAGGGGGGACCCCACGCCATTTTTTTTCTGAATTTTACCATTCCATCTAAAAAAATAAAAAATAAAATATTATTTAAAAATATATAGAAATAATACTTGTACCTCCAAAAAAGACAAACCAAGTACCTAATCCCTTCTAATATAAATAGATATGCTATTATCAATAAAAAAAAACACAAAAAAAACATGTTTTAATTTTTTTTTATTAGATTCACCCACCAAAGTGTGGCGGATTGAAAATGTCGAATTTACTGTCTAAAAGCACTGTTGTCGAATTTCCAAACTTCAATTGAATATACTTTGGTCGAATTGCAGCACTTGTATCATTGCAGAAAAGTCAAATTTGACAAAAGTCGAATTTCAAAAAGTCGAATTTTGAAAGTCCGTTTTTTGGACGGAAAGCACTGAATTGCATTGACGATTTTTTTTTTTGGGCGAAAAATTCCCGAAATTCGACAATTTCGGGAATTCGACCGCAATTGCATATACCCCATAGACTTACGTACGTAAGTGTCACTAAGTTTTAAAGCCAGGTAAACTTTTGAAATAGTTTGTGCAGAGTGTATTCTCCATCGTCCAGACCATGTAATCTCACATCAGGGGCTAGTTAATGTGATACTGAGGACTGGATGCTTGTGGAAAGACTGCATGCAACCTGGAGGGGACTATTTAGTCAGGAAAACAGTTTCTGTAATTGTTCTCCTGCCAGTTCCAGCCCGCAGCTGCAAATCTGGCCTGCACCATCTGCTTGGGCCCTTCTTTTTGCCTGCTGCTTCTGGCTGTGGCCGCTCCGGTCACATTCTCAACCGTCACACTTGCCTCTGATCACCTACGGTTCAGCTCAGCCATTTGCATCCCACATTTCAATGGAATGCCATCAAGCCCAAACCTCCTGCTTGCAGCTCATATAATCCCATTCACCGGATTACTGACCTGTGATCCCACACTGCTAATTTCATCTGTGTCATCCTGCTGCCATCTCTTTGCCCCTGGCTTCTCCCTCTTACCAGATTCCCCCCCGGTCTCTTTTGCTGTTGTGAGTCCCATTCACATACATTTCCCACTCTCCTGTCCTTCGGGACACTGCAGCCTTCTCACGCCCCATTTTAGGCTAACTCTTGCCACCTCAGCATCCTGAAAACCTCCGATACCCCCCTGGCACCTACTGTCTCTTACTACCCCCTCCTTTGTAAGCGCTCACAGATAAGGGTTTCTAACTTACCTCTCATGTCTGTCTCTTTTGCATCTTACTCCCTTGGGGATCCGGTCTGAAGATCGACAGTGTCTAGGTCGACAATGTTTGGGTCAACCACTGTTGGTTGACAGTCACTAGGTCGACATGTTCTAGGTCGACAAGTCGACATGAGTTTTTCACATTTAAAAAAACAAACAACTTTTCCATACTTAACGATCCACGCGGACTACGATTGGGAAGAGTAACCTGTGCCGAGCGCAGAGAGGCACCTTGCCCGAAGCATGGCGAGGGGACACGGTGCACTAATTGGGCTTCCCGGTCACTATACGGAGAAAACGACACCAAAAAAACATGAAAAACTCACGTCGACCTTTTCACCTGTCGACCTAGAACATGTCGACCTAGAACCGACCTAGTGACTGTCGACCGATAGTGGTCAACCTAGACACTGTCGATCCAATGATCCACACCGCTCCCTTGTCCCAGTCATGCCTTATGCTGAACTGGTTCTCTACTGCTTTCACCATTTACTCCCTTGATGATCATATAAACACCATCTTTATCTATATATCATTCAGGCTGGTTCCAAGTCATCACGGATGAGTACACTGATAAACAATGGCCTGCATTAGGCAGTAACGGTTACATTATTTAAACACCTAAGTAAGTATTTGTATACAATAGAAAATTCAATAAAAACAGAATTTTAAATAAAAACTTTCATTAACTGTCCCCATGTCAAAGATCTCTTTGTATTAAGCATCTTTCAGATCGTCTCCAGTTTTTTACTTGCTGGAACTCAAGACCCAGTCATCCCACCAGCGGCCGTGCAAATAATTCTCTTACGGGTAAAAGCAATAGCCTGCAACATGAAGGCATTGTAGAGATCTCTGTGAGTCTGGAAGATGTGTTAAAGTGACAATCATTTATAAGTCAACACCAGGTTGATTTTGCCTTTTAAAATGATTGCTACTTTAACCCATAAGTCAGATCTGCCGGGATGTCGTCAATGCACGCTATTACACGTACCCCTTACTCTCATTTATTGCAGTCAGGAGTGATGTTTGAATGACATTTTTATACCCCGCTGAGTAGATCAGAAACTTGCTGACCCTGCGGGCACAGTGATTTCCATGCCTCGCATTGGAGTAAGGCACGGGTAGCTCTGTGTCACTGGAGCCCTGTCCATCTATGGTGGGTTTTCTGCTTTTGTCTAAGAGCCACCCCCTAAAAAAAAACAAGTAAAAAAACCTGAGGGTGCTGGCTTACAGAGCCGAAATAATATCCGACGGCATTCAGAGTCATAGCTATACATTCACATAAACAGAGTTCTCGCTGCAGACTGCAATATAATGGGTACAATTCATTATATCTTATCCCCATCATCAGATCAAATGAAATATGTCCAGGCTGTTTCTCAATAAAGACCTCAAATACAAGAAAATATTCTTCTGGCCAAAACATACAGTATATCGCTGTAAAAATAAAAAATAAAACTTGCATGACTGAAAAGGTCTCTGTGGGTTCCCCGCTACATAAATAATAGGGCACTAAATCACAGAAAACAGCTGGGTAAACGGAGCAAAGATTCAAGGGTGCCGCAAAGCCCAAAATTAGACATGTACTGTACCAAAGTCTCCACTCCGTCTACAACAGAAGAGAATATACTGCTATTAATAATGAACTGCAACTAAATACTACATACTATTCCGTTTCATCAGACGTGTAATTACTGTGTGCCCTCATAGTGTTTCTAGGTCCCGCTCTATAGTCCTGTCACTCCATCACTTTATAGGATTAATGACCTGCTCATTATGGAACAGGGGGGAGGAGAGAGACGATGCAATAAAATCATGGGCTCTCCAAGAACAAGACAGAAAACCTACAGATTGTCCTTAGCATTTTCCCCCACATAATATTGTGTAGTAACTATGAGATACTGACTGTAGTGACCACTCCTGGACTATAGATCGTAGGAATGGATGGCGGAAGGGGGGTCTTGTACTAACGAGTTAATGCATCAGACAGTTAAAATAGCGGAACAGTCGCAACCAGTGGAAAGTTACCCATAGCAACCAATCGGTATCTGGTTGATAGATCTACAGTAAAAATATAGGCAGTCAATAGGTCGTCCCCAAATGGTTGACATGCAAAAGGTTGACAGAGTCAAAAGGTCGACAAGTAAATGGTAGATAATGCTGAAGGTTGACAGGTTCAAAAGGTCAACATAAAGTTGTTTATGTTTAAACCCCCCCCCCCACACTTTTTAATTATTTACCACCCATGTGAACTACGATTGGGAATAGTAACCTGTGCTAAGCGGACCGTAGCGAGCCCGCGTGGGTACACATATGCACTACTTCGGCTCAGATATGGTGAAACATACAAAATGATCCCCCCCCCACCCCCCAAAACAAAAGACTCGTGTCAACCATTTTTATGTTTTCATGTCGACCTTTTGACTCCGTCAATCTTCTCAACTGGCTACCTTTTCCATGTCGACCTTTTAAAATGTTGACCATTAGGCGTCGACCTACCGACTATCTTTGTACAGTACTCTAGACATACTGAACCACACCCCAACCAATCTGCTTCTACCTATAATTTTTAAAGAACATAATTTATAAATGCTACCCTTATAGGTTGCTATGGACAACTCCTGCACTGGTCCACTCTTCACTGCATTGAATACATTGTAGACCCAACACTATTCAGTGATTTCAGACTGCAGAATGTAGAAAAGCCCTAAAACAACTAATGCACTGCTATGCTACATACTGCCTACAGATGACGCAATAGAAAATAAAATATTATTGGGTAGAGAGCACAGAAACATTTATGCATGAAATTCATACAGTATATAGAAAAAGTTTGGCTGTATATGAAATAAAAACTTTCTTAAAAACCACATCCAATAAATATTCCAATGCTCTCGGCATGTACTGTAGCACTGCATATCAGTGGTGCCACCTAGTGTCTGGTTGCAGTATTTCTCATGCAACTTGGTTTGCACATTCCTTCAACAGGAGTGTCTGACACCTCCTAGCAGAATGCACTTTCACACCAGCGTCTGAGAACTTAGCATCTGCATAGCAAAACATCCTTTGCCAAACCACTGACTGTTAAAGCTCAAACAAACATTTACCTTGGTGTGGACCATCTCCTGACTTGACGCCAACTTGTATGAGGCGGGTAGGCACTGGCTGATGCTCCTTTTGAGGTTGTCCAGGACCCTGTGATAATTACAGTATGTGTTAAAATGCAATTGAGAATGAGATACTTAAAACAAAACAAAAAACAAGCCACAATGCTGCCTCCTGTATATGGACAGCTGGTAACATCTTCCTTCCCAGAAGCAATGGCAAAGCATTACACTGGCATCAGATCAGCAACAACACGCAGAAATGTCTTCCCTTATAAACACTTTGCTTTCTCCCAGGATGATGTAAGTGTAGCGAAGGTCCTGCTGTCATATTAATCCCAAATCACACTTGGTCTCTGAATACACCATCCAGGGGCAGTCTGTAAAAACTGGCTAATTTATGTGCAACTGCTAGGTGCCTGTAGATCAGGTTCTAGATTATTTTCTAAAGACAGTATGCTTTATGGTACAAATACACAAAGCCTGTGCATTGCTGATTAAGAGATGAGCACACATACACCACAAATGCACTAAATATCACACTTCTATTGCTATACATTAATGACACCTCAGGCCAACACTGTGTGACTGGATCGTAAGAGTCTTTGCAACCTGGTTGGACCAATCTGTCAAACATAGTACTCAAGGGCCCTACAGACTGCCCGACCACCGATACAGCAGACAGGCGACCCGGCGGAGGGGGAGGGGGGGGGGGGGGAGAGAGTGAAGTTTCTTCACTCCCCTCGTCACCCGGCTCCATAGCACTGCATGCTACCTGCATGCATAAGCGACGGCGCACCAACGATGAACGAGCGCGGGGCTGCCCATCGTTCGTTGGTGCCTACACACTGCACGATATGAACGAGAACGTTCATATCCTGCAGTGTTATCTGCCAGTGTGTAGGGCCCTTTATCCTCACGAATTGAATCATTATTTCCCTATAGTGTGTAAGCTTGCGAGCAGGGCCCTCTCACCTCTGTCTATTACCCAGTCTTGTTTTATTACTGTTAATGGCATATGCTAGCGCTATATAAATAAATAGTAATAGAAGTATTAACTTTTGATAATCCCATTTTTTTGTGATATGTTCATATAAAACAGCGTAAAAAAAAAACTCTACACACCGTCAATTCTGACTTTATATATAGTTAATATACGGCCTCTCTGTAGAATACCCCAAACCCGTGGTTACCAAACGCAGTCCTCAAGGAACCCAACAGTCCAGGTTTTAAGGATATCCATGCTTAGGCACAGGTAACTTAATTAGTACGTCAGTCAGTTTGATTATACCATCTGTGCACAAGCAGGGACATCCCTAAAACCTGTACTGTTGAGGTGCCTTGAGAACTGTGTTTGGGAACCACTACCTCATTCTACATCAAGCAGGACATGATCGAGCGGATGGGAGCGGTGGGAACATTCTAGCATAATATATATAGTTAGACTGCAAGTATTCTCAAAAACATTGACGCAGCTCATAGGAAATGCAGCTCATCTGCGTCACTGGTTCTGGTGACTGTCTATACATAACCTAGTAATGTGCGGTCCTCCAGTACAGCCACAACAGTTCATGTTTTCCAGGTCTCCTCACAGGATTGCAAGTGAAATAATTTGCTCCACCTGTGGGTCTTTTAAAATGTGTCCGTGAGTAATGAATACACTTGTGCACCAGCTAGGTGACCTGGAAAACATGACATGTTGGGGAAAACTTGAGGACCGAGGTTGAGAACCACGGTCCTAGAGTATCAGAATTTTTTTCACGGCACTCCTAGGCCAAAAGGTTTCTATTGAGACATTCAAAGAAATATTACACTAAGTAAACTGTGTTTATAGGTCATCCTTAGGGTCAGTTATATGGTGAGGGCCAGGATTCACTTCTGTTTGTCCACATATTTTATGACTGGAAGCCACATGCACTCATTTTTCCTATTACATTGACAATAAATAATTTAAATAGGTCTTGGACCACCAACTTGAGGCACCCTTGGGTGCCATGGCACCCAGTTTGAGAACCACTGGTCTAAAGGCAAAGGAAGCAGTGCCAGTATATGGGGTACATGCAGACAGACCGACCAGGTAAGCACTGTAGATGGTCTTTTTTTTTTTTTTAAAAAGGGGAAAAATGCAGTTTCTCATGCGGTTGCAGGCCGTAAAACCATAAAAGATTTTAATATCTCTGGTTTTACTTTACAGATCATTTTATAAATCACACAATAACTCATTGGACATAACCCTAAAACAGACTATTTTATAAGATGGACTTCAAATAACACAAATACTTAAAAACGGGAACATTTGAAAAATTAAAACCTTCTCCAAGCCGTACCGCAGTACAAGCGAACCATGCGTAAGCAGTCACATTCTGTGAGCTAAGGAGTAACAGCGAGGGAATATTTTTTTGGCTGAGCCTATAAAACGTTAAGAGCACTGAAAGGCTCTTGTTTGTTCCAAAAGGAGAAAATAGTCCAAATACAAACCACATGTTGAGGGAAAAAAGCTGGTAGAGAACAAAGCATTCATGTCTTCACCTGCGAGACGTTTCTGGCTTTAGCTGGGATTTGGTGCAAATCTTCGGCATGTGGATAATGAGAAGGCTGAAGCTGGGACTCCAGGTCCCGGATGCTCATTGGGCCAGAGCTAACATCAGGATCTCCGTGGTGACCTCCTGATCAAGGGGAATAAAAATCGTAAAATAAATATAAACTACCTCGCAGTCTACAGATGCTACAGTCTACAAAATGCTGTAGTTATAACGTGGGCGAAGTGCCAATTTATCAAAAATAAAGGTAGTTGGCAACATTTCAATAAAGGTTTCAGGAACACGTAGGTGCATCAAATTACTGCTGGACCACCACTGGTATTCGGAAGGAGTTGACATGAAATACATTAGTTTATAATTAATAAAATAAGCTTGCTGGATACAAATAACAAGCATTTTATGAAACTAATGAATCAATGTTAATTCACCGACACGTCCATGCTTTGGCATGGGATACATAATAAATGTAAAATGTAGTGATTTGGAAAGAAAAGGAGGAGTAAGGAACCTGGTACGTCCATGTATTGTCCGGGGGAAGATGGACGTTTCTTCAGATGTCCAGCAGTTTGACCTGCATTAGTGGGCTTGTCCATAAAAGCAGAGTGTCCCACCAGGACTTGCTCTGCTGCCCCGGTAAGACGCGGCCTTTGACCCTCGCTGATCTCCCCCATGCTGCTTATGTCCCCAGAGTTCTACGGAGAAAAAAAACCCAAGAGTTACATATATAAACACTCCTAAAGAGAAAAGAAAAACATTCTGTAAATGGGAAATGGGAATGAT
This sequence comes from Pseudophryne corroboree, assembly GCF_028390025.1. Taxonomy (NCBI): domain Eukaryota; kingdom Metazoa; phylum Chordata; class Amphibia; order Anura; family Myobatrachidae; genus Pseudophryne; species Pseudophryne corroboree. The sequence continues at coordinate 41,630,187 of NC_086455.1, forward strand.
AAAATAAGGGGTTACATGCACAAATAGCACGCTCCATTCCAAATACTTCTAAATATAGTGCTAATCTATTGGCCATGAAGAAGGCCACACAAGCACAATTTCCAGAACCTATCACCTTACATAACGCGTTTTATTGCTTTGTGCGAGAGTGAAACGTACCTCAGGATGGTAGAGTGCCTCATGCCGTGCAACAGGATCCTGATTAAATTTGGCTAATAGCGACAGGACGGGGTCATGGTGTGCGCCTCTGCGAGGTCCGTGGATTACCTGTCCTTCACTAGGAGGATCCAATTCCTGGATAAACAGAACAACTCTTGCTAGTATTGGCAGCATGAATTTTTATGCTAAACTTGGACTGTTCGGTCAAAGCTTAAACTGGAAAAAAGCTGAGTGCATTTCATACCAGGAACAAGGTATTTATTAAGAATGCTCTACACTCCACCTAGAAGATCAAACCAAGTTGTAAAGTTGTCCTTAAACCAACATCACGATGAAGCTGTAAACTCACAACTAAAGTTAGAGTAGAGATCTGGGATAAGAGAGCAGCTGTTCATGAAACACGCACTCCCATGTACCCCTGCCATTGCTCCTTCTAATGCTGCATGGTAAAAAAAAAATTAAGGGGTCTGTGTATTAAGCCATGGAGAGAGATAAAGTGGATGGAGATAAAGTAGCAGCCAATCAGCTCCTGTCATGTAACAGTCTGTGGGGCAGATGTATTAACCTGGAGAAGGCATAAGAAAGTGATAAACCAGTGATAAATGCAAGGTGATAAACGCACCAGCCAATCAGCTCCCACATGTAAATTAACAGTTAGGAGCTGATTGGCTGGTGCATTATTACCTTGCACTTATCGCTGGTTTATCACTTCCTTATGCCTTATCCAGGTTAATACATCTGCCCCTCTGTTCGAAAAATGACAGTTAGGATCTGGTTGGTTGGTACTTTATCTCTCTCCAAGGCTTAGTACATAGAGCCCTTAGAATCTCATCTCTGCTGACACTTTGTGTCGGAATGCGTGTCAGAAGCCACAGAATGCGAACATTTAGCGCATGCTGAAGCAAGAGACTGAGCTGTTGCAGCCAGGATTGGGGGTTAGAAGCAACCGAAACACACTGTGTATCATCAGCATTTATCTAGACTGTATACTGGCAGCATATACCGTAGCGCTTTACCATTCATGGGCCTAGCCTGCCAATCTGCTAATTGGTGAATTAAGGCTTACAGATAAATATTTAATGTAGGTGGACTGTTCCTTTAACATTGCTTTACAAGAAGGAAAGAACAGACATTGATTATATTCCATACAATAAAAACAAAATATGGGGCTAAATTATTTATAGTATTGCTTATGAGAAATGATTGTTAATACATGTAGCCTACTGGGATGGTGGTCACAATAGGGGCATAGTGGTGTGAAAGTGAACGGATTTGAAAGGCCAGAGAGTCCTTAATCAGGATGCTTGGTTTATTGATAAATAGAAGTCAGAGCTGGCCATAGGCATAGGCAAACTAGGCAATTGCCTAGGGCATTTGATATGCCTAGGGGCATCATCAGCTTCTGCTGATTAAAATGATATGCAGCATGCCTATATTCTGTATGTAGCATTTCATATGCAGATACAGCCACAATCTCACACAGTATATAGGCATGCTGCATATCAGTTTAATCATCAGAAGCTGCTTGTGCATCCTAGCCACATAGCAATGCAAATAAGATGCATTTTCATTAAAAAAAAAAAAGGTACCCGACGTTAGCATTGAGGCAAGATTTATGAGGATACATCTGTATTCAAGCAGAGGCAGAGGTCACAGTGTTAGTGGAAGTGTGAGTGCTGTGTGCATGTGAGTGGGTTGGTTGAGCAGTAGTGTTCAGAATATGTGTAAGGAGCATTATGTGTGTCATGTAAAAATGCATTAATAATGTGCAACATATGTGTAAGGGGCACTATGTGTGTCATTATGTGTATAAGGGCATTAATAATGTGCGGCATATGTGTAACAGGGTACTACTGTATGTGTGTCATTATGTGTATAGGGGCACTAATAATGTACAGCAAATGTGTAGGGGGCACTATGTGTGTCGTCATGTGTACAAGGGCATTAATAATGTGCGGCATATGTGTAAGGGACATTGGGGCAGATGTATTAACCTGGAGAAGGCATAAGGAAGTGATAAACCAGTGATATGTGCAAGGTGATAAAGGCACCAGCCAATCAGATCCTAACTATTAATTTACATATTGGAGCTGATTGGCTGGTGCCTTTATCACCTTGCACATATCACTGGTTTATCACTTCCTTATGCCTTCTCCAGGTTAATACATCTGCCCCAGTATGTGTAAAATAAGAATTTACTTACCGATAATTCTATTTCTCGTAGTCCGTAGTGGATGCTGGGGACTCCGTCAGGACCATGGGGAATAGCGGGCTCCGCAGGAGACAGGGCACATCTAAAAAGCTTTTTAGGTCACATGGTGTGTACTGGCTCCTCCCCCTATGACCCTCCTCCAAGCCTCAGTTAGGTACTGTGCCCGGACGAGCGTACACAATAAGGAAGGATCTTGAATCCCGGGTAAGACTCATACCAGCCACACCAATCACACCGTACAACTTGTGATCTGAACCCAGTTAACAGTATGATAACAAAAAACGAAGTAGCCTCTGAAAAAATGGCTCACAACAATAGTAATAACCCGATTTTTGTAACAATAACTATGTACAAGCATTGCAGACAATCCGCACTTGGGATGGGCGCCCAGCATCCACTACGGACTACGAGAAATAGAATTATCGGTAAGTAAATTCTTATTTTCTCTAACGTCCTAGTGGATGCTGGGGACTCCGTCAGGACCATGGGGATTATACCAAAGCTCCCAAACGGGCGGGAGAGTGCGGATGACTCTGCAGCACCGAATGAGAGAACTCCAGGTCCTCTTTAGCCAGAGTATCAAATTTGTAAAATTTTACAAACGTGTTCTCCCCTGACCACGTAGCTGCTCGGCAAAGTTATAATGCCGAGACTCCTCGGGCAGCCGCCCAGGATGAGGCCACCTTCCTTGTGGAATGGGCATCTACATATTTCGGCTGTGGCAGGCCTGCCACAGAAAGTGCAAGCTGAATTGTACTACAAATCTAGCGTGCAATAGACTGCTTAGAAGCAGGAGCACCCAGCTTGTTGGGTGCATACAATATAAACAGCAAGTCAGACTTTCTGACTCCAGCCGTCCTAACTATATATATATATATATATATATATATATATATATATATATATATATATATATATATATTTTTAGGGCCCTGACAACGTCTAGTAACTTGGAGTCCTCCAAGTCCCCAGTAGCCGCAGGCACCACAATAGGTTGTTTCAGGTGACAACGCTGACACCCCTTTAGGAAGAAACTGGAGACGAGTCCCAGTTCTGCCCTGTTCAAATGGAAAATTCTAATATGGGCTTTTGTAAAACAAAACCGCCCATTCTTTTTGACAATCGCCTGGCCGAGGCCAGGACTAACAACATGGTCACTTTCCATGTGAGATATTGGTCAACAGCATGGTCACTTTCCATGTGAGATATTTCAAATCCACAGATTTGAGCGGTTCAAACCAATATGATTTTAAGGAATCCCAACACTATGTTGAGATCTCACGGTGCCCCTAGAGGCACAAAAGAACTGTATATGGAATACACCCTTTACAATCTGGACTTCAGGAACTGAAGTCAATTTTTTCTGGAAGAAAATCTACATGGCCGAAATTTAAATCTTAATGAACCCCAATTTGAGGCTCAAAACACTCCTGTTTTCAGGAAGTGCAGAATCGACCTAGTTGAATTTCCTTCGTGGAGCCTTCCTGGCCTTACCCACGCAACATATTTTCACCACATGTGGTGATGACGTTGTGCGGTCACCTCCTTCCTGGCTTTGACCAAGGTAGGTATGACCTCTTATGGAATGCCTTTTTTCCTTCAGAATCCGGTATTCAACCGCCATGCCGTCAAACGCAGCCGCGGTAATTCTTGGAAAAGACATGGTACTTGCTGAAGCAAGTCCCTTCTTAGCTCCCCAGGCCCTTAGTCCTCTGTGAGCATCTCTTGAAGCTCCGGGTACCAAGTCCCTCTTGGCCCATCCGGAGCCACTAGTATAGTTCATACTCCTCTATGTCTTATAATTCTCACTACCTTGGTTATGAGAAACAGAGGAGGGAACCCATACACTGACTGGTACACCCACGGTGTTACCAGAACATCCACAGCTATCGCCTGAAGGTCTCATGACCTGGCGGAATACCTGTCCCGTTTTTCGGGCGGGACGCTATCATGTCCACCTTTGGTCTTTGCCAACGGTCCACAATCATGCTGAAAAACTTCCCTATGAAGTTTCCACTCTCCCGGGTGGAGGTCATGCCTGCTGAGGAAGTCTGCTTCCCAGTCGTCCACTCCCGGAAAGAACACTGCTGACAGTGCTATCACATGATTTTCCGCCTAGCGAAAAATCCTTGCAGTTTTGTCACTGCCCTCCTGCTTCTTGTGCCGCCCTTTCTGTTTACGTGGGCGACTGCCGTGATGTTATCCCACTGGATCAATACCGGCTGACCTTGAAGCAGAGGTCTTGCTAAGTTTAGAGCCTTATAAATCTGCTCTAAGCTTATTTATGCAGAGAGAATTCTCCAGACTTAATCACACTTCCCTGGAAATTTTTTCCCTGTGTGACTGTTCTCCAGCCTCTCAGGCTGGCCTCCGTGGTCACCGGCATCCAATCCTGAATGCCAAATCTGCGGCCCTCTAGAAGATGAGCACTCTGTAATCACCACAGGAGAGACACCCTTGTCCTTGGATATAGGGTTATCCGCTGATGCATCTGAGGATGCGATCCGGACCATTTGTCCAGCAGATCCCACCGAAGAGTTCTTGCGGGAAATCTGCCGAATGGAATTGCTTCGTAATAAGCCACCATTTTTACCAGGACTCTTGTGCAATGATGCACTGACACTTTTCCTGGTTTTAGGAGGATCCCGATTAGCTCGGATAACTCCCTGGCTTTCTCCACTGGGAGAAACACGTTTTTCTGGACTGTGTCCAGAATCATCCCTATGAACAGTAGACGTGTCATCGGAAAAAGCTGCGATTTTGGAATATTTAGAATCCACTCGTGCCGACGTAGAACTACTTAAGATAGTGCTACTCCGACCTCCAACTGTTCTCTGGACCTTGCCCTTATCAGGAAAGCGTCCATGTTTCCTTTTAAGAAAAATCATCATTCCGGCCATTACCTTGGTAAAGACCCGGGGCGCCGTGGACAACCCAAACGGCAGCGTCTGAACTGATAGTGACAGTTCTGTACCAGGAACCTGAAGTACCCTTGGTGAGAAGGGCAAATTTGGACCTGTAGGTAAGCGTCCCTGATATCCAGTGACACCATATCGTCCCCTTCTTCCTGGTTCGCTATCACTGCTCTGAGTGACTCCATCTTGATTTGAACGCTTGTATGTAAGTGTTCAAATATTTCAGATCTCACCGAGCCGGTTGGCTTCAGTACCACAATATAGTGTGGAATACTACCCCCTTCCATGTTGTAAGAGGGGTACTTTGATTATCACCTGCTGGGAATACAGCCTGTGAATTGTGTGAGGGGGAGATGTCTCGAATTTCCAATGTACACCTGGGATACTACATGTAGGATCCCGGAGTTCCCTTGCGAGTGAGCCCCCTGCGTACTGAAACTCTTGAGATGACCCCCTACCGCACCTGAGTCCGCTTGTACGGCCCCAGCGTTATGCTGCGGACTTGGCAGAAGCTGTGAGGGGCTTCTGTTCCTGGGAATGGGCTGCTTGCTGCAGTCTTCTTCCCTTTCCTCTACCCCTGGGCAGATATGACTGGCCTTTGCCCGCCTGCCCCTATGGGGACGAAAGGACTGAGACTGAAAAGACTGTGTCCTTTTTTGCCGATATGTGATTCGGGGTAACAAAAAGTGGATTTTTCAGCTGTTGCCATGGCCACCAGGTCCGATGGACCGCCCCTTTATACGGCAATACTTCCACATGCCGTCTGGAATCTGCCTCACCTGACCACTGTCGTGTCTTCGTCTGGCAGATATGTAAATCACATTTACTCTTGATGCCAGAATGCAAATATCCCTCTGCGCATCACGCATATATAGAAATGCATCCTTAAAATGCTCTATAGTCAATAAAATCTTGTCCCTGTCAAGGGTATCAAAATTTTCAGTCAGGAAATCCGACCAAGCCCCCTCAGCGCTGCACATCCAGGCTGAGGCGATTGCTGGTCGTAGTATAACACCAGTATGTGTGTATATACTGTCATGATATTTTTCAGCTTCCTATCAGCTGGCTTCTTGAGGGCGGCCGTATCTAGAGACGGTAACGCCATGTTTTTATAAGCGTGTGAGCGCCTTATCCACCCTAAGGTGTGTTTCCCAACTCGCCCTTACTTCTGGCGGGAAAGGGTATACCGCCCATAACTTTCTATCGGAGGAACCCCACGTATCATCACACACTTCATTTAATTTATCTGATTCAGGCAAAACTACAAGTAGTTTATTCACACCCTACAAAATACCCTTATTTGTGGTACTTGTAGTATCAGAAATCTGTAACAGCTCCTTCATTGCCCTTAACATGTAACTCGTGGCCCTAAAGGAAAATTACGTATGTTTCTTCACCGTCGACACTGGGGTCAGTGTCCATGTCTGTGTCTGTCGACCGACTGAGGTAAATGGGCGTTTTTACAAGCCCCTGACGGTGTCTGAGACGCCTGGACCGGTACTAATTTGTCCGCCGGCCATCTCATGTCGTCAACCGTCTTGCAGCGTGTTGACATTATCACGTAATTCCATAAGTAGACCATCCATTCCGGTGTCGACTCCCTAGAGAGTGACATCAACATTACAGGCAATTTGCTCCGCCTCCTCACCAACATTTTCCTCATACATGTCGACACACACGTACCGACATACAGCACACACACAGGGAATGCTCTGATAGAGGACAGGACCCACTAGCCCTTTGGGGAGACAGAGGGAGAGTTTGCCAGCACACACCAAAAGCGCTATAATGTATATAACAACCCTAGAAGGTGTTGTTTCTATATATGCGCTCTTAATATATCATTATATCGCCAATTTATGCCCCCCTTCTCTTTTAACCCTGTTTCTGTAGTGCAGTGCAGGGGAGAGTGGGAGCCTTCCTCACCAGCGGAGCTGATCAGGAAAATGGCGCTGAGTGCTGAGGAGAATAAGCTCCGCCCCCTTTTCGGCGGGCTTTTCCTCCCGGTTTTTTAATAACTGGCCTGGGTTAAAATACATACATATAGCCTTAATGGCTATATGTGATGTATTTATTTGCCAAATAGGTATTTATATTGCTGCCCAGGGCGCCCCCAGCAGCGCCCTGCACCCTCCGTGACCGTGTCAGTGAGCCGTGTGACAACAATGGCGCACAGCTGCAGTGCTGTGCGCTACCTCTCTGAAGACTGTGAAGTCTTCTGCCGCCTGTTTCCGGACCTCCGTTCCGCCGTCTTTCTTCAGCGTCTGTAAGGGGGATCGGCGGCGCGGCTCCGGGACGAACCCCAGGCTGACCTGTGTTCCGACTCCCTCTGGAGCTCAGTGTCCAGTAGCCTAAGACTTCAATCCTCCTGCACGCAGGTGAGTTGCCAGTCTCTCCCCTAAGTCCCTCGTTGCAGTGATCCTGTCGCCAGCAGGAATCACTGATTAGAAACCTAAAAAAAAACTTTACTAAATAGCTCCTTAAGAGAGCCATCCAGTTTGCACCCTTCTCGGACGGGCAAAAACCTAACTGAGGCTTGGAGGAGGGTCATAGGGGGAGGAGCCAGTACACACCATGTGACCTAAAAAGCTTTTTAGATGTGCCCTGTCTCCTGCGGAGCCCGCTATTCCCCATGGTCCTGACGGAGTCCCCAGCATCCACTAGGACGTTAGAGAAAAGGGCATTAATAAAGATTGTCATAATGTGTAAGGTGCATTATGTTTATAAGGACATTAATGTGTCTCATATGTGTAAGGGGCATTACTGTGTGGAATTGTGTATAAATGCATTACTAATGTGTGGCATTATGTGTATAAGGTGCTCTACTATGTGGCGTTGCATATAGAAAGGGCACTACTGTGTCGTCTAATGTGAATAAAGAGCAATAAGGTGTGGTGTAATGTGAATAAGGAGCAATTCAGTGTGATGTAATGTGAATAAGGGTCTCTACTGTGAGGAGTAACGTTTATAAGGTAAAGTGATACTACTGTGGGATGTAATATGAATTATGGACACTATCGCAAGATAAAATGTGAATAAAGTTGCAGTACTGTGTGGCGTAATTAGAATTGGGGTTACTATTGTGCGGCCATGCCCCTTCCCAGCAAGAAGATGCCCCTTTTTGGGCTGTGCGTCAAATGTGCGAACTGTTCCTATTTAAAATATAGGGGATACAAGGACTGCTATGGGTGAGGGGTAATGGTGCTGGGAAAGAGGTGCAAGGTCAGAGGCAGAACCAGCGGTGGTGCAAGGGGGCAAAAGCCAAAATCTTGCCTAGGGCATCATATTGGTTAGGGCCGGCTCTGATAGCAGTAACATGATAATGCAGGAACACAGTGGTAATTAAGGAGTTAACAGAAGTACTGTGGTGGTACCAAAAACAAGGTTAAATATAAGGTATCTCACCTTTAGGAGCTAAGTACCGCATGTGCGTGCAGTACTGTGACACACTTACACTGTAAAGATAGCTGAAGTCTGTACATGTGCAGTAGAACGGGTGTAGTATTGGATGACGGTGGCCGGGCACCCGGCGACCAGCATACCGGCGCCGGAATCCCGACCGCCGGCATACCAACAGCGCGGCGAGCACAAATGAGCCCCTTGAGGGCTCGCTGCGCTACGCTATTTATTCTCCCTCCAGGGGGGTCGTGGACCCCCAAGAGGGATATAAAGTGTCGGTATGCCGGGTGTCGGGATTCCGGCGCCGGTATACTGTGTGCCGGGATCCCGACAGCCGGCAAACTGAAGACCACCCCAGTAGAACATCAGGTTGGAGGACGTACCTCCCTGCAGACTCTGGGTCCTAGTGCCTGAAGTGTATGCAGCATAGGAGACAGGGCACAGTTCTGCTCTGCTAACAGTTATACTTTTAGGAAAATATGTGATATTGGCAATATATTTTTTCCTATGTACACTAAACATTTTTGTATTTAAGCATATTGAAAATAGGATTTTAATTACCTACCGGTAAATCCTTTTCTCGTAGTCCATAGGGGATACTGGAAATCCATTTAGTACCATGGGGTATAGCAGGGACGTGCGGTGAGCTAAAGGGATTAGGAGGCACTGGCTAGCACCAGAGCCAGATTTACACGCAATATATTAGTCAAAGGGTACATGTGGGCATTATACACAGGTGCAGCAATAAAAACTCCTGGAAATTTGGTGCACTTTGATTAGAGATGTGTGGAAAGGATACACAGGTGAGGCACTGCCTCACCTGCCATATACTTTTTACTCCATAGTTTTGGCTATAAAAATGATTAGAATAATGCAAAGAAGATATTTCAAACAAATTCTTTGTATTTTTCACATACTTTATACAGTCAAAACTCTGGCACAAACGTTAGTATGACAGGAAAGGCTCTGCCTCACCCCACCGCACGTCACTGGGGTATAGACGGGTCCACTAGGAGCCATGGGCACTATAGAAGTTTGATTAAGTGTGCTGGCTCCTCCCTCTATACCCCTCCTACCAGAATCAGTCTAGAAAACTGTGCCCGAGGAGATGGACATACTTTGAAAGAAGGATATAGAAAAAGGAAAGTGGTGAGATTTTGAACCAGCACAACCATATCAAGAGGAAAGCCATGCTAACCAAAACTTGTAAAAACAATGACCTGGGTCTGTAACAGTTTTTGAATGGCGTCCTGTAAGGTTGTTCTTGCCTCTTGTGAAACTGGTAAGCCTGATTTGAAGAATCTGTGATGTGGGAGCTCCTGGACCTCCAGTCTGTAGCCCTGGGACATAAGGTCTATGACCCAGGGATCCTGGCACGATCTTGTCCAGATGTGACTGAAGAAGTTTAGCCGGGCTCCCACTCGACAGTCTTCCAGGCATTGCAGTCCACCGTCATGCGGAAGGTTTTGAGGAAGCAAAGCCTGAACTCTGTTCCTGTGAACCAGCAGTAGCTGGTTTCCGTGGTTTACCTATAGCACCTCTGATGGCGGTAAAGGAACCCCTGGCCTTACCCCTAAACTTGGCAGTCCGAAAGGACTGTAAGTTGGATCCTGAATAGGTCTTCCTAGCTGGGGGAGCTGCAGAAGATAGGCATGTGGACTTACCCACAGTAGCTTTGGAGATCCATTTGTCTAGTTCATCTCCAAATAAGGCCTCTCCTGTGAAAGGTAGGCCTTGCACGCCTTTCCTGGAGTCCGCATCTGCAGTTCATTGGCGTAGCCGCAGACCTCTGCGTGCAGACACTGCTATAGCTGTAGCGCGTGCATTAAGTAAGCCTATCTCCTTTATGGCTTCCACCATAAAGTTCTCAGAGTCCTGTATATGTTGCAGGAGCAAAATAATCTCCCCTTGAGGCAAGGTATCTAACCCTTCAATTAGGTTACCAGACCATTCAGCAATGGTTCGCGTAATCCACCCATGCTATAGTGGGTCTCTGGGCCAACCCCGTGCAGTATACAAAGATTTGAGCGTAGACTCAATTTTGCAGTCAGACGCATCTTTTAGGGAGTCTGCACCCATGACTGGCAATACAATTTTCTGTTAGAGCCTGGAGATCGATGCATCCACTATCGGTGGATTCTTCCATTTTTTCCAATCTTCAGGTGGAAAAGGAAATGATAAAAGTTTAGGGATTTGAAATTTCTTATCTGCATTAACCCACGGGTTTTCAAACAGGGAATTTAGTTCTTTTGACACAGGAAAAGTGGTTGAGGATTTCTTTTTTATATTAAAATAAGATTCCGCACTCTCCTCTGTCACCTTATCAGGGATATTCAGAACTTCTCTGATAGCCTCTATGAGAGCTTCTAATCCCTGCAACAGAGTACCCTCCCCTACCTCTGAGTCCACCTCACCCTCCTCCATTTCTGACCCCTCATCATCAGTCAGACCGCAGAATATGGGCCAAAGTACGTTTTTGCAGACAAATGGCAGGGGACTGAGACGCTGGTTTGGGTACTGAGTCCTTTTTCATGAACTCAGTCATAGACTGTCTTAAGTATTGCGTCTCTTTCTCATTCTGAGATAACTTAGTAGAAATTGAGGAAATCATTCCCCTAATGGAGTCCAGCCATGCTCGTTCAGCCCCACTAGCCTGGGAAGGTACACTACATTGAGTACACACTAGTGAACCCCCTGGAGAAGAGGAACACTGCGTTTTACATGAAACACACTCTTTGCCTGACATACTGTAATAGTGGCAACACACACACACACACAGGAAAAGGTTAAATGTGCAATTAACCCACAAAGAGCCCTTCCAGGGTGACACAGAGATTATGGAACCAGCTCACGGCACCCTAATCGTTAATGCCAAGCCAATTAGCTGGGTCGCAGACTAAGTACCTAGATTAGGGATTTAGGGGGTCATTCCGAGTTGATCGTAGCTGTGCTAAATTTAGCACAGCTACGATCAGGCACTCACACATGCGGGGGGACGCCCAGCACAGGGCTTGTCCGCCCCGCATGTCAGTGCCGGACCCTCCCCCAACCCCTGCAGAAGTGCAAAAGTATCGCACAGCGGCAATGCTTTTGCATTTCAGGAGTATCCCCCGGGCCAGCGCAGCTCCTGCGGCTAGCCGGGAGAACCCTTTTCGCTGCCCGGGTCGCAGCGCCTGCATGTGACATCATGCAGCGCCCCCCCCCCCCCCAACGGTCCGGCCACGCCTGCGTTGGCCGGACCACGCTCCCTAAACGGCGGTTTAACGCCGCTGTCCAGCCCCCTCCCACCCAGCGACCGCCTCTGCCTGTCAATCAGGCAGAGGAGATCGCTAGGCAACGACGGACTTCGGCCATCTGGCATGTGCCGGTGCATGCGTAGTACTGAACTGATCGCACCGCTGCGATAAACTGCAGCGGGCTATTGGGTCAGAATGACCCCCTTAGTACACTAATAATCGCTCCCCCCCTGCTATGACCCCCTGGTACCGCTGAGGTAATCTGGAGTCTCTCCGGAGGAGCTGCGCATCCCTGTCAGTCAGCGTCTGTCAGCTGCAGTAGAGAAAATGGTGCCTGTGAGCTGCTGGGCCACTCATAGTGAAGCCCCGCCCCTTCAATGACGTGCGATCTTCCCGCTCTTCTTTATACTGGCTGTATGTGTCTATATGCATAAAATGGAGACAGACTCCTTTTATGGCTTTGTTGCCAGTCTGGGTACTGTGTCCGCTGTTCAGTGTCTGTGTCCGTACACCGTTGGGAAACGCAGTCCGCCCTGTTTAGAAGCCATTCATCTCCGTAGCCTCATGCTGCAATAATGGCCGGTGACCCGCTAACCGGGACGCCGGCTTAGAACTCACCACTCTTCATTCTTCTGACTCTGTTAGGGGTGGCGGCGTACTGCGGGGATGTACGCTCGCCGTGGTGAGGCTTGCAAATAGTTCCCTCAGGAGCTAGCGTCCTGTCAGTGGGGAACGGGACCATTAACCCTGAGAGAGGTTGGGCCGTTCCCCCCCCAAGTCCCACGAAGCAGGCAGGCTGGTGCCATCCAGTCATGCCTGAAAATAACAAACTTAGAAAATAAATGCAGAAAACTCTTCAGGAGCTTCTAGAGACGTGACCAGCTCCTCCGGGCACATTTTCTAAACTGAGTCTGGTAGGAGGGGCATAGAGGCTGGAGCCAGCACACCTAATCAACCTTCTATAGTGCCCATGGCTCCTAGTGGACCAGTCTATGCACGATGGTACTAAATGGATTCCCACTATCTCCTAGGACGTAAGAGAAAAACATTGAAGGGAATTTCTGTAACTGAAATGGCTGATAAACGAGAATGAAAGCTTGGACTCAGCACGCTGTACATGTAAACACACTGGCAAGCAGCCCAAGTTCTGGCAAGATATGGATATATATAGAACTCATTGGGGGATATTCACTTGTTTGAAAAGTCAGTTGGGTGTCTGTGTTTTTTCCTATCTAATTAATAGACAGGAAAAAACAGACACCCAACCGACTTTTCAAACAATTGAATTCCCCCCATTGATTCTTAAAGATATAACATGTTTTGCAACAGAAATTCACCTAGCATGCATTTTATACGTTAACAGACATTTATTCAGAGTTAGCTACAGTTAGGAGCCTACTTACCATATCATGAGCATCCCTGAGAGTGCTGGACATACTTTCCATCAAGTTTGGATAAAGGAGACCACCTTCTGCTAAGGCTGGAAGAAAACACACAAAACGCCACTTTCAAGCTAATAATGTTATACAATATACTACAGGTGGCATTGTGCAAAACAATAATCCAGAATGTTCACACTGAAAATTACTGCTAAATCATATTAACACACGGAATGTGGTGCCCCAAAGAGCCCATCATCCATATTTTTAGTTTCCCCAATTTAGTCTACCGTAGTCATAGGATCGATGAGCTGATGGGCCGGTCCGGCCAAGCAGAGAGTCCGGGGCTGGCCGAGCAGCTCAGTCTCCCGGCACTCTGCTCGGCTCTCATATACAGGGACTGGCTGAGCAGCTCAGTCTCCCGGCACTCTGCTCGGCTCTCATATACAGGGACTGGCCGAGCAGCTCAGTCTCCCGGCACTGTGCTCGGCTCTCATAAACAGGGACTGGCCGAGCAGCTCAGTCTCCCGGCACTGTGCTCGGCTCTCATAGAGAGGGACTGGCCGAGCAGCTCCGCTTCCCAGCACTCTGCTCGGCTCTCATAGACAGGAACTGGCCGAGCAGCTCAGTCTCCCGGCACTTTGCTCGACTCTCATACACAGGGACTGGCTGAGCAACTCAGTCTCCCAGCACTCTGCTCGGCTCTCAGACAGGAACTGGCCGAGCAGCTCAGACTCCTGGCACTCTGCTCAGCTCTCATAAGCAGGGACTGGCCTTGTAGCTCAGCCTCCCAGCACTCTGCTCGGCTCATATACACAGGGACTGCCCGAGCAGCTCAGCCTCCCAGAACTCTGCTCAGCTCTCATAGGCAGGGACTGGCCGAGCAACTCAGCCTCCCGGCACTCTGCTTATCCACCCAGCATAGAGAGACGGGGCATGCTTAAAGGCCAGGCCCCTGTGTCTCGCGGCCCGCCCCTTGAGCAGTGACGATGCCCACTTTTCATGTGCGCACAATTACATGCCAGGGCTGCATTACCTCTTGCAGCAACCATCTGTCCATAACTGTACAAGACCTCTCCTTCAGAGATGGGTTTGTCTGTGGAGGAAGACTCAGTGACTGTCAGGCTGCTTTCATCTGTAGAAGGTGAGGAGCTTGTTAAAGAAGAAACAGGTGACGGGGTTCTTTGTACAGGAGAAATCAGAATTGGTTTCTCCGGTTCGGAGATTAAGCTCTTTGGTCCTTCTTCAGCCACTGTCATTACACTGAAAGAAAACAAAATAAAAGCAACTATGTAACGTATAGTCATCACAAATAATGTGTATTCAACAGACAATATAGGACTGTGTATGGGATAATACTGAGCGACAAGGTTTCACTTTATTGGACCACTCACACAGGTGGCCACATGAGAGGAGATATGGCCGTCTGATGCTCAGTCAGAAGATGCAGACAACTACTGGATCTGATGGAGACCTGTTTGCACAGTCACACTAGTAGTCACTAAATCTAATCACAACAGTGGGATGGAATTTACAGTGACACCCAATAACAAACAGAATGATCTGCATACAACTGCCTCATACCAATATCCGTGTATGTAGCCAGTGCCGCCTGTATACAGAGCGTAGCGTTGTTTTACTTACGCAGCATCTTTGTATTGAACAGCTTCCGTTATAGAGTGAGGGTTCTCCTCTTCTACTGGCTGTTCCATATTGTCCCATGGACTCGGGGCAGGACTTTCTGGACCTTCATCATCGTCTGGTATAAGAGGTGTAGGAGTGTCCACTCTCGGGGGTGATGCTACTGGTGTGATTGTGGGTGTATCAACATGACTTAATGGAATCCTCTGCCCTATAAGTGAACAACACAACCTCTGTAATTCAGGCATGCATTTTACATCAAATATATAAATAAAATGTAAAAGCAATGAATAGAATCAAGAAATCTTCCATAAACATATCCACAGTTAAGAGAAATATATGTGTTGAAACCTGAAAAATGGAGGGAACCACCATCTTTCCGTCACATGGTCACTAGTTAATGTCTCTAGGGGTAATCCCTGGGTTTACAGGAAAACACATATACAATGAAAAACAGATATATATATATATATATATATATATATATATATATATATATATATATATATATATAGTTTTAACAATTCAGATGTGCCCTCATACACCCAGACTTTTTGCCATATGGCGAGAGACGACTGACACAATAACTGCATTCTGTTGTCACACATTCGGTTTGTTTTCAATTCATTTTATCTTCTACTTCTAAGTGCAATACACGGACTGCTTTGCATGCCCTCCATACTGCTGCATCATGTACTCTACCATCCTGCCCCCCTTCTTCCCAAGCCCACTTAGTCCAACATGTCTGTCTCTCCTTGTACCCTATTGGATCCTTTGTGGGTAGGATGAATAATACCTGGAACTGATGACCCAAAATGGCTGCTGCACCTTTGCATTATGTTCATATTTTCTATATTTCACACAAATGTAAACCTCTGTATTATGTGCATACTATCTGTAAAATGCCTGGTGTCCTACTGGAGAAAAGCACTATATAAATACAATTATTTTTAATTATTATTATTGCTACTACTCTTTCCTCAATTTTGCTCCCTTTACTGAATCTTACTTCTTAGTTTGCAAATGGCGTACTAGGTTTTCTGTTGCACAGGAATTGGTACAGAGTGGCAGATACGGATAGTTATGCATGTGAGGGTCACCATCGGACTTGCCTTGTGAACTTTTTCCTCAATCTAGCATTTTAGTTTGCAAATAGTGGACTAGGTCAGAGTTTCCTCAAGACAACCTAGCAGTCCAGGTTTTAAGGCTATTCATTCTTGTGTGCAGATGGTATAATTAAACTGACTGAGGTACTGACTAAGCCACCTGTGCTTAAACATGGATATCCTCAAGACCTTGACTGTCAGGGGGCCTTAAGGGCTGAATTTGGGAAGTAACAAAGTATGCGTCGTGGAAAGCTGTGCTAATTGGTGGAATTTGTGAAAAGGTTTATGTGGACACATCTGTTTCCGTAGGAAGCTTTACAACAGGCACTAGTTGGATGTAGGCACCCTTCACCAGTATAGTCTACAAGTTGAAATGGTCAATCTACATAGAAAGACAGAGGACCACTCAGTTGTACTGAAAGTTATAATAAAATAGGGAGGAAGGACAAGGGGCTTACGGTCATTTGGTCGACAAGATTTAGGTCGACAGTCATTAGGTCAACCACTATTCGTCGACATGGCCATTTTCAAATTTTTTCTTCTTCATTTTTTTACCTTTTTCATACTTTACAATCCACGTGGACTACAATTGGGAACGGTAAACTTGCCCGTAGCATGGCGAACGAAGCAAACCATGCGAGGGGACACAGTGCACTAATTGGGGTTCCCTATCACTTTACGAAGAAAACGACACCAAAAAAAGTGAAAAGAAAAACTCATGTCAACCTTTTTCCATGTCGACCTAATGACCATGTCAACCAATAGTGGTCGACCTAATAACTGTCGACCTAAGTCTTGTCGACCAAATGACCCATACCCGGACAAGGAGAGGGGGAGAAAGGATGAGAGATAGGGGGACGGAAAGAGGGGAGAAAAGAGGAGAGAGAGGAGGAGAGGTGGGAGAAGAGATTAAAGAGAGGGGGTGGGAGAAAGATGAAAGATAGGGGAAGGAGAGCGGATAAAGGATGAGAAATCGGGAAGGGGGCATGACTGATGGGGGAAGGGGGGGGCTGCAGAAAAATAAGAATTTACTTACCGATAATTCTATTTCTCGGAGTCCGTAGTGGATGCTGGGGTTCCTGAAAGGACCATGGGGAATAGCGGCTCCGCAGGAGACAGGGCACAAAAAGTAAAGCTTTAGGATCAGGTGGTGTGCACTGGCTCCTCCCCCTATGAACCTCCTCCAAGCCTCAGTTAGGTACTGTGCCCGGACGAGCGTACACAATAAGGAAGGATTTATGAATCCCGGGTAAGACTCATACCAGCCACACCAATCACACTGTACAACCTGTGATCTGAACCCAGTTAACAGTATGATAACAGCGGAGCCTCTGAAAAGATGGCTCACAACAATAATAACCCGATTTTTGTAACTATGTACAAGTAATGCAGATAATCCGCACTTGGGATGGGCGCCCAGCATCCACTACGGACTCCGAGAAATAGAATTATCGGTAAGTAAATTCTTATTTTCTCTATCGTCCTAGTGGATGCTGGGGTTCCTGAAAGGACCATGGGGATAATACCAAAGCTCCCAAACGGGCGGGAGAGTGCGGATGACTCTGCAGCACCGAATGAGAGAACTCCAGGTCCTCCTTAGCCAGGGTATCAAATTTGTAGGATTTTACAAACGTGTTTGCCCCTGACTAAATAGCCGCTCGGCAAAGTTGTAAAGCCGAGACCCCTCGGGCAGCCGCCCAAGATGAGCCCACCTTCCTTTTAGAATGGGCATTTACATATTTTTGGCTGTGGCAGGCCTGCCACAGAATGTGCAAGCTGAATTGTATTACACATCCAACTAGCAATAGTCTGCTTAGAAGCAAGAGCACCCAGTTTTTTGGGTGCATACAGGATAACAGCAAGTCAGTTTTCCTGACTCCAGCCGTCCTGGAAACATATTTTCAGGGCCCTGACAACATCTAGCAACTTGGAGTCCTCCAAGTCCCTAGTAGGTGCAAGGCACCACAATAAGCTGGTTCAGGTGAAACACTGACACCACCTTAGGGAGAGAACTGGGGACGAGTCCGCAGCTCTGCCCTGTCCGAATGGACAAACAGATATGGCTTTTTTGAGAAAAAACCACCAATTTGACACTCGCCTGGTCCAGGCCAGGGCCAAGAGCATGGTCACTTTTCATGTGAGATGCTTCAAATCCACAGATTTGACTGGTTTTAAACCAATGTGTTTTGAGGAATCCCAGAACTACGTTGAGATCCCACAGTGCCACTGGAGGCACAAAAGGGGGTTGTATATGCAATACTCCCTTGACAAACTACTGGACTTCAGGAACTGAAGCCAATTCTTTCTGGAAGAAAAATCGACAGGGCCGAAATTTGAACCTTAATGGACCCCAATTTGAGGCCCATAGACACTCCTGTTTGCAAGAAATGCAGGAATCGACCGAGTTGAAATTTCTTCGTGGGGCCTTCCTGGCCTCACACCACGCAACATATTTTCGCCACATGTGGTGATAATGTTGTGCGGTCACCTCCTTTCTGGCTTTGACCAGGGTAGGAATGACCTCTTCCTGAATGCCTTTTCCCTTAGGATCCGGCGTTCCACCGCCATGCCGTCAAACGCAGCTGCGGTAAGTCTTGGAACAGACATGGTACTTGCTGAAACAAGTCCCTTCTTAGCGGCAGAGACCATAAGTCCTCTGTGAGCATCTCTTAAAGTTCCGGGTACCAAGTCCTTCTTGGCCAATCCGGAGCCATGAGTATAGTTCTTACTCCTCTACGTCTTATAATTCTCAGTACCTTAGGTATGAAAAGCAGAGGATGGAACACATACACCGACTGGTACACCCACGGTGTTACCAGAACGTCCACAGCTATTGCCTGAGGGTCTCTTAACCTGGCGCAATACCTGTCCCGTTTTTTGTTCAGACGGGACGCCATCATGTCCACCTTTGGTAATTCCCAACGGTTTACAATTATGTGGAAAACTTCCCCATGAAGTTCCCACTCTGCCGGGTGGAGGTCGTGCCTACTGAGGAAGTCTGCTTCCCAGTTTCCATTCCCGGAATGAAACACTGCTGACAGTGCTATCACATGATTTTCCGCCCAGCGAAAAGTCCTTGCAGTTTTTGCCACTGCCCTCCTGCTTCTTGTGCCGCCCTGTCTATTTACGTGGGCGACTGCCGTGATGTTTTATCCCACTGGATCAATACCGGCTGACCTTGAAGCAGAGGTCTTGCTAAGCTTAGAGCATTATAAATTTACCCTTAGCTATATTTATGTGGAGAAAAATCTCCAGATTTGATCACACTCCCTGGAAATTTTTTCCTTGTGTGACTGCTCCCCAGCCTCTCGGGCTGGCCTCCGTGGTCACCAACATCCAAACTGAATGCCGAATCTGCGGCCCTCTAGAAGATGAGCACTCTGTAACCACCACAGGAGAGACACCCTTGTCCTTGGATATAGGGTTATCCGCTGATGCATCTGAAGATGCGATCCGGACCATTTGTCCAGCAGATCCCACTGAAAAGTTCTTGCATGAAATCTGCCGACTGGAATTGCTTCGAAGGAAGTCACCATTTTTTTTACCATGGCCCTTGTGCAATGATGCACTGATTTTAGGAGGTTCCTGACTAGCTCGGATAACTCCCTGGCTTTCTCTTCCGGGAGAAACACCTTTTTCTGGACTGTGTCCAGAATCATCCCTAAGCACAGGAGACTTGTTGTCGGGATCAGCTGCGATTTTGGAATATTTAGAATCCACCCCTGCTGTTGTAACAGTATCCGAGATAGTGCTACTCCGACCTCCAACTGTTTCCTGGACTTTGCCCTTATCAGGAGATCGTCCAAGTAAGGGATAATTAAGACGCCTTTTCTTCGAAGAAGAACCATCATTTCGGCCATTACCTTGGTAAAGACCCGGGGTGCCGTAGACAATCCAAACGGCAGCGTCAGAAACTGATAGTGACAGTTCTGTACCACGAACCTGAGGTACCCTTAGTGATAAGGGCAAATTTGGGACATGGAGGTAAGCATCCCTGATGTCTCGGGACACCCGATAGTCCCCTTCTTCCCGGTTCGTTATCACTGCTCTCAGTGACTCCATCTTGATTTGAACCTTTGTAAGTGTTCAAAATTTTTTTAGATTTAGAATAGGTCTCACCTAGCCTTCTGGCTTCAGTACCACAATATAGTGTGGAATAATACCCCTTTTCTTGTTGTAGGAGGGGTAATTTAATTATCACCTGCTGGGAATACAGCTCGTGAATTTTTTCCCATACTGCCTCCTTGTCGGAGGGAGACCTTGGTAAAGCAGACTTCAGGAGCCTGCGCAGGGGAAACGTCTCGACATTCCAAACTGTACCCCTGGGATACTACTTGTAGGATCCAGGGGTCCTGTACGGTCTCAGCGTCATGCTGAGAGCTTGTCAGAAGCGGTGGAACGCTTCTGTTCCTGGGAATGGGCTGCCTGCTGCAGTCTTCTTCCCTTTCCTCTATCCCTGGGCAGATATGACTCTTATAGGGACGAAAGGACTGAAGCTGAAAAGACGGTGTCTTTTTCTGCAGAGATGTGACTTAGGGTAAAAACGGTGGATTTTCCAGCAGTTGCCCTGGCCACCAGGTCCGATGGACCGACCCCAAATAACTCCTCTTCCTTTATACGACAATACACCTTTGTGCCGTTTGGAATCTGCATCACCTGACCAGTGTCGTGTCCATAAACATCTTCTGGCAGATATGGACATCGCACTTACTCTTGATGCCAGAGTGCAAATATCCCTCTGTGCATCTCGCATATATAGAAATACATCCTTTAAATGCTCTATAGTCAATAAAATACTGTCCCTGTCAAGGGTATCAATATTTTTAGTCAGGGAATCCGACCAAGCCACCCCAGCTCTGCACATCCAGGCTGAGGCGATCGCTGGTCGCAGTATAACACCAGTATGTGTGTATATACTTTTTATGATATTTTTCCAGCCTCCTGTCAGCTGGCTCCTTGAGGACGGCCCTATCTATAGACGGTACCGCCACTTGTTCTGATAAGCGTGTGAGCGCCTTATCCACCCTAAGGGGTGTTTCCCAACGCGCCCTAACTTCTGGCGGGAAAGGGTATACCGCCCATATTTTCTATCGGGGGGAACCCACGCATCATCACACACTTCATTTAATTTATCTGATTCAGGAAAAACTACGGTAGTTTTTTCACATCCCACATAATACCCTCTTTTGTGGTACTTGTAGTATCAGAAATATGTAACACCTCCTTCATTGCCCTTAACGTGTGGCCCTAATAAGGAATACGTTTGTTTATTCACCGTCGACACTGGATTCAGTGTCCGTGTCTGTGTCGACCGACTAAAGTAAACGGGCGTTTTAAAACCCCTGACGGTGTTTCTGAGACGTCTGGACCGGTACTAATTGTTTGTCGGCCGTCTCATGTCGTCAACCGACCTTGCAGCGTGTTGACATTATCACGTAATTCCCTAAATAAGCCATCCATTCCGGTGTCGACTCCCTAGAGAGTGACATCACCATTACAGGCAATTGCTCCGCCTCCTCACCAACATCGTCCTCATACATGTCGACACACACGTACCGACACACAGCACACACACAGGGAATGCTCTGATAGAGGACAGGACCCACTAGCCCTTTGGAGAGACAGAGGGAGAGTTTGCCAGCACACACCAAAAACGCTATAATTATATAGGGACAACCTTATATAAGTGTTTTCCCTTATAGCATCTTTTATATATTTCTAACGCCAAATTAGTGCCCCCCCCTCTCTGTTTTAACCCTGTTTCTGTAGTGCAGTGCAGGGGAGAGCCTGGGAGCCTTCCCTCCAGCCTTTCTGTGAGGGAAAATGGCGCTGTGTGCTGAGGAGATAGGCCCCGCCCCTTTTTCGGCGGCCTCGTCTCCCGCTCTTAACGGATTCTGGCAGGGGTTAAATATCTCCATATAGCCCCCGGAGCTATATGTGAGGTATTTTTAGCCAAAAAAGGTTTTCATTTGCCTCCCAGGGCGCCCCCCTCCCAGCGCCCTGCACCCTCAGTGACTGCCGTGTGAAGTGTGCTGAGAGGAAAATGGCGCACAGCTGCAGTGCTGTGCGCTACCTTAAGAAGACTGAGGAGTCTTCTGCCGCCGATTCTGGACCTCTTCTCGTTTCAGCATCTGCAAGGGGGCCGGCGGCGAGGCTCCGGTGACCATCCAGGCTGTACCTGTGATCGTCCCTCTGGAGCTAATGTCCAGTAGCCAAGAAGCCAATCCATCCTGCACGCAGGTGAGTTCACTTCTTCTCCCCTAAGTCCCTCGTTGCAGTGATCCTGTTGCCAGCAGGACTCACTGTAAAATAAAAAACCTAAGCTAAACTTTTCTAAGCAGCTCTTTAGGAGAGCCACCTAGATTGCACCCTTCTCGGCCGGGCACAAAAATCTAACTGAGGCTTGGAGGAGGGTCATAGGGGGAGGAGCCAGTGCACACCACCTGATCCTAAAGCTTTACTTTTTGTGCCCTGTCTCCTGCGGAGCCGCTATTCCCCATGGTCCTTTCAGGAACCCCAGCATCCACTAGGACGATAGAGAAATATGAGAGAGGGGGAAGGAGAGCAGATAAAGGATAAGAGTGGTAAGGAGGGGGAACATGAGAGATAGGGGGATGAAAAGATGAGAGATAGGGGGAAAGACAAGGGGAAGACAAGATGAGAAATGTGGAAGGAGAGGGGGAGAAATCATTACACAGAGGGATGGAGAGGGTGGAGAAAGGAGAGAGAGGGAAAGAGACTGGGGAGAAAAGATGAGAGAGAGGGCAGAAAAGATGAGACACAGGGGGAATGAGAGAGAGGGGGATGGAGAGGGTGCAGAACAGATGCTAGAGCGGGAGGGGGGGGGGGGAGGGATAAGAAGGAGGGGGAAGGAGAGAAGAACAGAGGAATGGGGAGAGGGAGAATCTTTAATGTTCATATATGAAATTGGATAAGGCAGGAACTAACCAGCATCCTCAGACAGTTCTTGTTGAAGTTCTGGTTCTTCCAACGAGGTTTGCGGTGAGAGTTGAGGTGTATTCACCATAGATGGCTCTCTCAATGGAGGATGAGGAGAGGATGGTGGAGTGCACTGAGGAGTGGGTACTAGCGGTATATCAACAGGAACTGGCTGCAGACAGACAAGATACACAGTCCTTAGGACCTGTTCCACACACCTGACCTTTCCCTTAGAACGCATACTAATACCAAGATGCTGACCGTCTATGTTTATACTAACTGTGCATCCCTTTAAATAAGTTATAACTCAATAATATATAGTTTAAAAACCTTGGTAACCTAATAATAATCATATTTCACATTTGTAGACTAACACCAGTTTTTCTGGCTGCCCCTAACTAATTTGAGGACGTATGGGATGAAACAATGGGGGTAATTCCAAGTTGATCGCAGCAGGATTTTTGTTAGCAATTGGGCAAAACCATGTGCACTGCAGGGGAGGCAGATATAACATGTGCAGAGAGAGCTAGATTTGGGTGTGGTGTGTTCAATCTGCAATCTAATTTGCAGTGTAAAAATAAGATTTTACTCACCGGTAAATCTATTTCTCGTAGTCCGTAGTGGATGCTGGGGACTCCGTAAGGACCATGGGGAATAGAAGGGCTCCGCAGGAGACTGGGCACTCTAAGAAAGAATTAGTACTACTGGTGTGCACTGGCTCCTCCCTCTATGCCCCTCCTCCAGACCTCAGTTAAGGAAACTGTGCCCGGAAGAGCTGACATTACAAGGAAAGGATTTTGGAATCCAGGGTAAGATTCATACCAGCCACACCAATCACACCGTATAACTCGTGATAACATACCCAGTTAACAGTATGAACAACAACAGAGCATCAAACAACAGATGCCAACATAACATAACCCTTTTATTAAGCAATAACTATATACACGTATTGCAAAAAGTCCGCACTTGGGACGGGCGCCCAGCATCCACTACGGACTACGAGAAATAGATTTACCGGTGAGTAAAATCTTATTTTCTCTAACGTCCTAGTGGATGCTGGGGACTCCGTAAGGACCATGGGGATTATACCAAAGCTCCCAAACGGGCGGGAGAGTGCGGATGACTCTGCAGCACCGAATGGGCAAACACAAGGTCCTCCACAGCCAGGGTATCAAACTTATAGAACTTTGCAAAGGTGTTTGAACCCGACCAAGTAGCTGCTCGGCAAAGTCGTAATGCCGAGACCCCTCGGGCAGCCGCCCAAGAAGAGCCCACTTTCCTTGTGGAATGGGCTTTCACTGATTTTGGATGCGGCAAACCAGCCGCAGAATGAGCCTGCTGAATCGTGTTACAGATCCAGCGAGCAATAGTCTGCTTTGAAGCAGGAGCACCCAGCTTGCTGGATGCATACAGGATAAACAGCGAGTCAGTTTTCCTGACTCCAGCCGTCCTGGCTACATAAATCTTCAAAGCCCTGACTACATCAAGCAACTTGGAGTCCTCCAAGTCACGAGTAGCCGCAGGCTCCACAATAGGTTGGTTCAAATGAAAAGATGACACCACCTTCGACAGAAATTGCGGACGAGTCCGTAATTCTGCCCTGTCCATATGGAAAACCAGATAGGGGCTTTTACATGACAAAGCCGCCAATTCTGACACATGCCTAGCCGAAGCTAAGGCCGCCAATTCTGACACACGCCTAGCCGAAGCTAAGGCCAATAGCATGACCACTTTCCACGTGAGATACTTTAGCTCCACGGTCTTAAGTGGCTCAAACCAGTGAGATTTCAGGAAACTCAACACCACGTTAAGATCCCAAGGTGCCACTGGTGGCACAAAAGGGGGCTGAATATGCAGCACTCCCTTTACAAACGTCTGAACTTCAGGAAGCGAAGCCAGTTCCTTTTGAAAGAAAATGGATAGGGCCGAAATCTGGACCTTTATGGACCCTAATTTTAAGCCCATAGTCACTCCTGACTGTAGGAGGTGCAGGAACCGGCCCAGCTGGAATTCCTCTGTAGGGGCCTTCCTGGCCTCACACCAAGCAACATATTTTCGCCATATACGGTGATAATGTTTTGCTGCCACGTCCTTCCTAGCCTTTATCAGCGTAGGAATAACTTAATCCGGAATGCCTTTCTCCGCTAGGATCCGGCGTTCAACCGCCATGCCGTCAAACGCAGCCGCGGTAAGTCTTGGAACAGACAGGGCCCCTGTTGCAACAGATCCTGTCTGAGAGGCAGAGGCCATGGGTCCTCTGTGAGCATTTCTTGCAGTTCCGGGTACCCAGTCCTTCTTGGCCAATCCGGAACAATGAGTATTGTTCTCACTCAACTTTTTCTTACGATTCTCAGCACCTTGGGTATGAGAGGAAGAGGAGGAAACGCATAGACCGACTGGAACACCCACGGTGTTACTAGTGTCCGTCCACAGCTATCACCTGAGGGTCTCTTGACCTGGCGCAATACCTTTGTAGCTTTTTGTTGAGGCGGGATGCCATCATGTCCACCTGAGGCAGTTCCGATCGATTTGTAATCTGTGTGAAGACTTCTTGATGAAGTCCCCACTCTCCCGGGTGGAGGTCGTGCCTGCTGAGGAAGTCTGCTTCCCAGTTGTCCACTCCCGGAATGAACACTGCTGACAGTGCTTGCACGCGATTCTCCGCCCAACGAAGAATCCTGGTGGCTTCCGCCATCGCTACCCTGCTTCTTGTGCCGCACTGGCGGTTTACATGAGCCACTGCGGTGATGTTGTCTGACTGAATCAGCACCGGTTGGTTGCGAAGCAGAGGCTCCGCTTGACTCAGGGCGTTGTATATGGCCCTTAGTTCCAGGATACTGATGTGCAGACAAGCCTCCTGACTTGACCACAGCCCTTGGAAGTTTCTTCCCTGAGTGACTGCTCCCCATCCTCGGAGGCTTGCATCCGTGGTCACCAGGACCCAGTCCTGTATGCCGAACCTGCGGCCCTCCAGAAGGTGAGCACTCTGCAGCCACCACAGAAGAGACACCCTGGCTCTGGGGGATAGGGTGATCAGCCGATGCATCTGAAGATGCGATCCGGACCACTTGTCCAACAGATCCCACTGAAAAGGTCCTCGCATGGAACCTGCCGAAGGGAATGGCTTCGTATGACGCCACCATCTTTCCCAGGACTCGCGTGCAGTGATGCACCGACACCTGTTTTGGTTTTAAGAGTTCTCTGACCAGAGTCACGAGCTCCTGAGCCTTCTTCGCCGGGAGAAACACCTTTTTCTGGTCCGTGTCCAGAATCATGCCCAGGAAGGGCAGACGAGTCGTAGGGATCAGCTGCGACTTTGGAATATTCAAAATCCAGCCGTGCTGTTGCAACACTTCCTGAGAGTGTGCTACGCTGATCAGCAACTGCTCTCTGGACCTCGCCTTTATGAGGAGATCGTCCAAGTATGGGATAACTGTGACACCCTGCTTTCGAAGGAGCACCATCATTTCCGCCATTACCTTGGTAAATATTCTCGGTGCCGTGGAGAGACCAAACGGCAACGTCTGGAATTGGTAATGACAGTCCTGTACCACAAATCTGAGGTACTCCTGATGAGGTGGATAAATGGGGACATGCAGGTAAGCATCCTTTATGTCCAGAGACACCATAAAATCCCCCTCTTCCAGGCTTGCAATGACCGCTCTGAGCGATTCCATCTTGAACTTGAACCTTTTCAGGTAAATGTTCAGGGACTTTAAATTCAATATGGGTCTGACCGAACCGTCCCGGTTTCGGAACCACAAACATTGTGGAATAGTAACCCCTTCCCTGTTGAGGGAGGGGAACCTGTACGACCACCTGCTGGAGATATAATTTGTGAACTGCCGCTAACACTACTTCCCTTTCTATGGGGGAAGCAGGCAGGACTGATTTTAGGTAACGGTGAGGGGGCATCACTTCGAATTCCAGCTTGTATCCCTGAGACACAATCTGTATAGCCCAGGGATCCACCTGTGAGCGAACCCACTGGAGGTTGAATTTTCGGAGACGCGCCCCCACCGCTCCCGGCTCCACCTGTGGAGCCCCAGCGTCATGCGGTGGATTTAGTGGTAGCCAGGGAGGACTTCTGTTCCTGGGAACTAGCTGTATGGTGCAGCTTCTTTCCTCTACCCCTGGCAAGAAAGGACGCACCTCTGACTTTCTTGCCTTTTTGTGATCGAAAGGACTGCATTTGGTAATACGGTGCTTTCTTAGGCTGTGAGGGAATATATGGCAAAAAATTTGACTTCCCAGCTGTAGCTGTGGAAACTAGGTCCGAGAGACCGTCCCCAAACAATTCCTCACCCTTGTAGGGTAAAACCTCCATGTGCTTTTTAGAGTCGGCATCGCCTGTCCATTGCCGAGTCTACAGGACCCTTCTGGCAGAAATCGACATTGCATTTATTCTAGAGCCCAGTAGGCAAATGTCCCTCTGGGCATCCCTCATATATAGGACAGCGTATTTTATATGCCCCAGGGTCAGTAAAATAGTATCCTTGTCCAAGGTATCCAGTTCCTCAGACAGTGTATCTGTCCATGCTGCTACAGCACTGCACATCCACGCCGACGCAATAGCCGGCCGCAGTATGATACCTGAATGTGTATAAACAGACTTCAGGATACCTTCCTGCTTCCTATCCGCAGGATCCTTTAGGGAGGCCGTATCCTGTGACGGCAGGGCCACCTTCTTAGATAAGTGTGTCCGAGCTTTGTCTACCCTAAGGGAGGATTCCCAGCGCATCCTGTCCGTTGGCGGGAAGGGGTACGCCATAAGTAACCTTTTGGAAATCAGCACTTTCCTATCAGGAGAATCCCAAGCTTTTTCACATAACTCATTTAACTCATGTGAAGGGGGAAAAGTCACCTCTTGCTTTTTCTCCCCATACATATAAATCCTCTTGTCAGGGACAGGGTTTACCTCTGATATGTGCAATACATCCTTCATAGCTACAATCATGTAGCGGATGGCTTTAGCCATTTTAGACTGCAATTTTGCATCATCGCCATCGACACTGGAGTCAGAATCCGTGTCGATATCTGTGTCATCAATATGGGATAGTGGGCGCTTCTGAGACCCTGACGGCCTCTGCGCTGTAGGATCAGGCATGGGCTGAGACCCCGACTGTCCCAAGGCTTCAGCTTTATCCAACCTTTTATGCAAGGAGTTTACATTATCATTTAACACCTTCCACATATCCATCCAATCAGGTGTCGGCGCCGTCGGCGGGGACACCTCATTCATCTGCACCTGCTCTGCCTCCACATAGCCCTCCTCGTCAAACATGTCGACACAAGCGTACCGACACACCACACACACAGGGAATGCTCTATATGAGGACAGGACCCCCACAAGGCCTTTTGGAGAGACAGAGAGAGAGTATGCCAGCACACACCCCAGCGCTATATGACCCAGGAATCACACAGTAACTTAGTGTTTACCCAGTAGCTGCTGTATATATGATTATTGCGCTAAATTTATGTGCCCCCCCTCTCTTTTTACCCTCTTTCTACCGTGAGTCTGCAGGGGAGAGCCTGGGGAGCTTCCTCTCAGCGGAGCTGTGGACAGAAAATGGCGCTGGTGAGTGCTGAGGAAGAAGCCCCGCCCCTTCAGCGGGGGGCTTCTGTCCCGCGATTTGGTGTAAAAAATTGCGGGGGCTCATGCATATATACAGTGCCCAGCTGTATATATGCTGCTTTTGCCAGGAGGTACTCAATTGCTGCCCAGGGCGCCCCCCCCTGCGCCCTGCACCCTACAGTGACCGGAGTGTGTGGGTTAGTGTGGGCGCAATGGCGCACAGCTGCAGTGCTGTGCGCTACCTCATGTGAAGACAGGAGTCTTCTGCCGCCGATTTTGACGTCTTCTTGCTTCATCCGCCGGCTTCTGTCTTCTGGCTCTGCGAGGGGGACGGTGGCGCGGCTCCGGGAACGGACGACCAAGGTTAAGTTCCTGTGTTCGAACCCTCTGGAGCTAATGGTGTCCAGTAGCCTAAGAAGCGCAACCTAGCCGCAGTTAGTAGGTTTGCTTCTCTCCCCTCAGTCCCACGTAGCAGAGAGTCTGTTGCCAGCAGAAGCTCTCTGAAAATAAAATAAAAAACCTAACTAAAATACTTTCTTAATAGCAAGCTCAGGAGAGCTCACTAAAATGCACCCAGCTCCTTCCGGGCACAGATTCTAACAGAGGTCTGGAGGAGGGGCATAGAGGGAGGAGCCAGTGCACACCAGTAGTACTAATTCTTTCTTAGAGTGCCCAGTCTCCTGCGGAGCCCGTCTATTCCCCATGGTCCTTACGGAGTCCCCCAGCATCCACTAGGACGTTAGAGAAAATAAAGCAGCCAGTATTTACCCTGCACAGAAACAAAATAACCCACCCAAATCTAACTCTCTCTGCAAATGTTATATCTGCCTCCCCTGCAGTGCACATGGTTTTGCCCAATTGCTAACAAAAATCCTGCTGCGATCAACTTGGAATTACCCCCAATAAGTGAAGCATATTTTCACAAATCTAAATATTGCACAATGAAATACAACCCTATGTATTATCTAAAACGCGCTAGCGCTACAACCAGCGCTACAACACTCGGCCCACCCGCTGCTTTCATCCACTGTTGCAGTGAAAAGACTAAAGGCGCACCTTGCCAGTCTACATGGAAAGTATCATAGAAGCGGTTTAGCTGCTGGCTAACACAACAGCTTTAGGTGGAGAGACCATTGGGCAGATGTATTAAGCCTGGAGAAGTGATAAAGCAGTTATAAGTGCAAGGTGATAACGCACCAGCCAATCAGCTCCAATATGTAAATTGCCAGTTACAGGCAGGTTCTTACTATGCATGTACCATTAGGCACTCAGCACCTTCTTAACATCTATATAAGCGCAGCTATAGGCCCTACACACTGGGCGATAATATTCAAGCCAATCACCTCTTAACTGTCAATTTACATATTGGAGCTGATTGGCTAGTGTGTTATCACCTTGCATTTATCACGGCTTTATCACTTCTCCGGGCTTAATACATCTGCCCCCCCTGTAACATATACCCACAGCTGGTAATACACCTGCACAGTTTATGGCATAAAAAGAAGACTGCTGATTACAACCAATATCTACCTGTACATCGGGCTTCTTTGGAGGCGGAGGAGCTGGCGCATTTTGGATTTCACCCAGCATGACTGCAATAATCTCCCCCAGTGCCTCATTTACATACTGGCGAATTAGACTGGAGTCTACAGGCACACCGGTGTCCACAAACAACTGCAAGCCTTTACCGCCAGCTGTTTCAACTACAAATGAGGATATGAGTGGTCAAACTCAGTAACTTATTATGGTACCGACAGATATTATTAATGACATACCAAATTCCAATGGTTTACGTACAAATCCAATTTTGGGAGAACATCGTATCTACAGGACACATTCAGTGCATATGTGACCGGTTCCTGCGATATCGCTCGCAGTCCCCCCCTTAGCTGTAGAATGACCGACATGCAGCAGCATTTGGGGGTTTGACCAGGTCCGTTTTACAAAACATACCCCACTTTGTCAGTGTGCTGAGCTCAGGATCTGCGTCGTCGGACGCAGATTTTCTGGACACGGCTTACCGGTTCCGACGGACAGTCTGTGTAAGCTTCGGATTACACAGACTGGCCGTGTGCTGCAACCATCGCAACAGATGGTGGCGATCTGATGCTGTGTCTTCAGACGCAGCACTCGGATCGCAGATGCATGCAGGAGTTGTCTATCTCGCTACATCACCTTCTGCTGCATTTGCTTTTTATGTGTACAGTATTGCACAGCCGCTTCCCTGCTGCTCTGCAATACCGTACAGATCAGAATCACGCCCACAGTCCATCTTTATTTTGTAAAAACATTTTCCGATAACCATACTGCTGACAGTAAACGGGGCACGGGGGCGCGCATTTACCCTTGTTTTTTGCTAGTGGAAAAGGGTCCCCCCGCAAAAACCCGTATCAAATGACCCGTGAATCCTACCCGGGTAGCTACCTGGGTAGGACACGGGAATGATCCGGGTAGGGTTGTAGTGTAAACGGATGCCATGTCGATGCGACACGGCTCCCGTTTACACTGTATGGAAGGGCAGCGCTGGGAGAATATGTGATCTCCCAGCGCCACCCCTGCCGCGTCACTAGCAGCGTCACCAACCCGACAATATGCCGGGCTGGTGAGCGTAGTGGGAAAGGGGGCTGAGCACGGGCCGCAGCCGGGTAGCACCCGTGTCAGGCTCCCAGCTGCGACCCGTGCTCAGTAGTGGAAAAGGGGTATTACAGAATGATGAACTATTTCATGTGCAAGCTCTCTGGCCCCAGGACCTGCTTCTTCTATTGTATGTAAACTTATACCCATGTATTTGTACGGGTTGGATTCGGCTTTTAGATGCCCAGTGGGAAGGGAGTAGGGGGTGGCAGCGCAACGAAGCCCCTTGCGGGATTGCTGCACTTGCTACACTGCGGGCTTAGTTGCGAGTTCTATTCCCACTCTATGGGTGTCGTGGACACCTACGAGTGGGAATAGTCCCCGTTACCCGGCATGCTGACTGTCGGGATTGTGAGGGTGTGGGATCCCGGTGTCGCTATTGTGAACAGTGTTTACATAACTATATCCCATTTGTACTGCTGTCTTCCATTGTCTATACCATGAGTAGACAACCTGTGGCACTCCAGCTGCTGTGGAACTACAGATTTCATCATGCCTTGAACAGTTTTAGCAGGATCTACCAGCAAAACTGTAGCAGGACATGTTGGAATGTGCCGTTGCACAGCAGCTGGAGTGTCACAGGTTGCCTACTCGAGGTCTATACCTTATGACAGTTCACAGGCATCAATGACCAATAAAAAAATAATAAATCAATAAAAACAGATCAATGCGAACTAAATTGCACGGATCCCAATGTTCAGGTGTTGCACCAACCATGAGACGGTCATTCTGGAACGAGTGTGAACAGCTGGTCAGATATAACTGATGATATGCAATTGATGGGTTATGAGTGACAAGCTCTCAGATGACACAAAGGTCACTAAATTTGCATCGTGTGAGCTTAAAAGAAATATAATGAAACACAATACAGAACAATCCACATACCAATATCAGAGGATTCTACTTCACTATTCTCACTGCTGGACACAGGGATATCAGGGACGAGGTCCTGTCTACCCACATGCATTTCTCCAATAACTCGGGACATTATTTCCTGCTCCACCCTGAAAAAAATCCAGATTGTACACTGTATCTTTGTGATCTTGCATGTGAAATGCCCTTAAATATTTGAAGGAATACACACCGTAGACACGTTTACATGCAGCAGAAGAGGGGACAATAGGTGAAGAAAGGTGCAATAAGGGGAAAAACTGGTGTAGTAACCATGCGTTCCATCTGCCAATGGTGCTACTCTCTACCCCAAAGCAGGAGTAGCCAAAGTAGTCCAAGAAATACACAACACCCCATCATTTTTAATACGCTGTTCAGATCGAATATTCGGATTTACTCAAAGTAGCTGTGAGATATGGTCACACTAATAAGCTGCAGAACTCAGGAACATACCATTCATAGGGGGATATCCAATTAGCCACGGTAATTTACCAGGGCTAATTGTCCCGCCGGGGGCTACAAATTAGCCCCGATAAGCTGCGGCACGCGCCGGCTTATCAGGAATTTTGTTTCACCTGCCTCTGGCAGGCGAAGCAGAATTGCCGGAAACAGCCCCGTTTTCGTCCGAAAACGGGGCTGCTTCACACGAAAACACACAGGTTTCATTGAACAGGTGTGTTTCCGGGAGAAGGGTTTTTTTTTGTTTTTTTTACAGGCGATCCATCTGGATAGCGTGTAAAAATAATAATCGGTGAAACATCGGAAAAAAGTGTACGATGTTTTACCCGGGATAATTGGATATCCCCCATAGAGCTAACATAATTTCATGTTGTACAACAACTGTAAGCACCCCAGTAATAATGAATGACAATGCAAGAATAAAAATACAACATACCAGTTGATCAGTCTGTTCTCGAGGGTCTCCTTCCTAGTGATAATCCCATCAAGAATATCGGCATTGGTTTGTGGAGCAGGTACAGGAGGTGGAAATGGAATTCCACCATACTGGGGTGGATTGGTCTCTCCCCAACCATTAAGCTCCAATAATGGTTCGGGGACTTCATCTACTGGATCATCCTAGAAAGAAGTTGCAGAAAGCAGATGTAATAATGATCACTGTCTGTGAGTTACCGGGGTAGATGGATAAAGAGTCCTACCCAGTCTAAGATGTTAGAATACCAGGTAAAGGGGGAGATGCAGCCACACAGCATGAAGATATCCAGCGCAACCTCCCAACTGTTCCAAGGCTGGTGGGACAATCCCAATTTCAGGGCACAGTCACAAGGTGGGAAAATTGGGGCAACGGGGGGGGGCTGTGTTAGGTTTAGGCTGTTGGGGGTAGGAGGGATTTAGGTTTAGGCACCACCTGGGTTAGGCTGCAGGGCGGGGATGAGAGTTAGGTTTAGGCTGTGGAGAGGGTAGGTTAGGGGGCCAGGGGTGGAAGGTAAGGATCATCGGTTTGCCGGGTCGGTATTCTGACCGCCGGCATCCTGAACGCCGGCAAATCAAACCCAACCCGTGGGAAGATGTATTGTATCGCCTGCAATTTGTGGTCATTAGAATGATGTCATTCACTGATTGTGTTTCAAGCTGACCTGCTTCAACCTGTGCGAGTGTACCCTGAAAAACATCTGAGTGCAAGCTTCCTTGCTCAGTAACTGTGTTACCTGGATGAATTCTGGAGCGTGAAGCGAGCTGCCAGGGAATGCCATGATCTCTTCTTCACTTTCCACGTTAACAGGCAACTAAAAGAGAACAAAGGACATTTTGTGACTACAGGGAGTAAACGGGGTATGAACTTCCCCCACGTGATCCAAATATTTGGCCCTCCAAGTTTGACCAACTGGAAATAAAATCTCTGCCTAGTTGTGTGGGCGGCCAGTAAATGAGCAAATCCAACCTAATAACAGTTGAGGACTCTGGGGGTAATTCCAAGTTGATCGCAGCAGGAAATTTTTTAGCAGTTGGGCAAAACCATGTGCACTGCAGGGGGGGCAGATATAACATGTGCAGAGAGAGATAGATTTGGGTGTGGTGAGTTCAATCTGCAATCTAAATTGCAGTGTAAAAATAAAGCAGCCAGTATTTACCCTGCACAGAAACAAAATAACCCACCCAAATCTAACTCTCTCTGCAAATCTTATATCTGCCTCCCCTGCAGTGCACATGGTTTTGCCCAACTGCTAACAAAATTTCCTGCTGCGATCAACTTGGAATTACCCCCTTTCTCCATTATTAATTTAAGCGTTTATATATTTCTCAAAATGTTATAGAGTTTTGCTTCATTTATGTCCTAAATTAATCACAAGAGTGAGGGGGCATCAAGTCTGTCTGTATTACCTTATTACCTGTGGCTTATTGGCTGGATTAAAGTTTTTTCCGACATGGGACCGAGAGCACCTGGAAACACAATCTCTCACAGAAGTGCAACTACAAAATGCAGCACACATTCCAATACAAGTACTACAGGGACAAGAACAAAAGTTTGAGACCTCGAAGATAGAGCAGAATTTAAGTACATCTACAGGGTGAAAAAGGCTTTGTGCCCTACTGCAGTCCTGTCCCACAAAGTGAAGCCTTGTTGCTGTACCTCAGTAATACACATGTATGGGCTGATGCAGAGAGGCTTATGTAAGCTGCGTACAGTATCTTGTATGAAATCACTGCACATGCCCAGCAAAGTGGCCACATAAATATGCGCACTGGCAGATTTGTGCGATACTGACAGACACCTGGATAGGTGTGACATAGACGTCATAACACAAGCCAAAGGTATACCTGCGAAATTAGGAATATGTGCAGACAGCGGCAAAAACGCACACATACCTGAGAAAACTATGGGGCAGATGTATAAGCCTGGAGAAGGAATAAAGAAGTGATAAAGCGGTGATAAGCGCAAAGTGATAACGTACCAGCCAATCATTACCGATTTGAAAAATGACAGTTAGGAGCTGACTGGCTGATGCCCCCATATTACTTGCAACCAGTTTGGTTATGTGCAGGTAGTGCTTAAGTCAGAAATTCCAAAACGTGGTCCTCAAGGCACCCCAACAGTCCAGGTTTTAGGTATATCCATGGCTCAGCACAGATGGTTAAATCAAATTGACTAAGGTGCTAATTAAGTCATCTGTGGCCAAGCATGGATACATTTATAACTAGGACCGCTGGGGTGCCTTGAGGACCGCGTATGGGAACCTCTGGCTTAAGTGCTTCCTAAATCCAGTCCTCAGAACACACTAACAGGGCATGTTTTCCAGGTCTCATCACAGAATCACAAGTGACATACTATGGGGCAGATGTATTAATCTGGAGAAGGCATAAGGAAGTGATAAACCAGTGATATGTGCAAGGTGATAAACACACCAGCCAATCAGCTCCAATATATAAATTAACAGTTAGGAGCTGA
This sequence comes from Pseudophryne corroboree, assembly GCF_028390025.1. NCBI lineage: Eukaryota > Metazoa > Chordata > Amphibia > Anura > Myobatrachidae > Pseudophryne > Pseudophryne corroboree. Next base: position 41,665,682 of record NC_086455.1, read on the forward strand.
TTGGCTGGGGTGTTTATCACCTTGCACATATCACTGGTTTATCACTTCCTTATGCCTTCTCCAGGTTAATACATCTGCCCCATAATTACAACTAACTGTAGATTCTTTAAAATGTGTGTGTGTTTGAGCATAATGGTCCAGCAAGTGGCTGTACCATTATGCAATAGGTATCGCCAATCCTTGTGCATCAATACCTAGAATGTAAGCATGCGAGCAAGGTCCATTTACCTCTATGGGGGGATATTCAATTAGTGCAGAGTTTTACGACAGTCTGAAAATTGGCACTAATTTGACCACTGGGTATTCAAAAGCGGGCGTCTTCTACAGGTTTTGCTCCGTTTTCGCCATGCCTTTTTGATTTTTTTGTTTGTCGACTAAGCATGGGCGAAAATGGACCAAAAACTGGCGAAAACGCCCGCAAATTTGACAAAACACGTGGATCGGTGGCGAAGTAGACAATACACGTGGTTTTCACCTTGACAGATTTTTCGACAAGTCGAAAAAGCGGAACGGGCTTTTAATAGGTCGAATGTGACTTCGACCTACAAATGGGCGGAAAGTGCAGTTTTTTCAAATTGTCGAATAATGGCACTAATTGAATACCTCCCTGTAGTCTGTCTGTTATTACTCAGTATTGTTTTATTACTGTTTGTTCCCAATTGTAAAGCGCAACAAAATATACTGACGCTACATAAGTAACTATTAATAAATAAATGAAATACATTTTTAATAGGAGATGGGGAGTTGTTCAGCAGCTTTACGGATGCCCAGTAGCAAATTAATTTGCTGCAAGAAATAAATAAAATAAAAAATAAGGGCACAAACCAGGCGCATACGCTACTGCTGCTGACTGGCATGAAACCTAAGACAGTCATCACTTTACATACAGTGGCAAATGTGATTTTTTTTCTCTAATGGAAGTATATTGCATCTGCAACAAAAAGGTACAACTGCAGCCAGCTCTTTCAATCAATTAGCAAGGAACACGCTTGATTCATTAACTCGTTAAACCAGGAGCAAACGCTGCTGTTGCGTAACGGCACGTAACACTGCAGTGGCAATTGTGACTATTTTTTGGATAATGAACGCAACGTTTTGCACTCCTGCAGATGCTGCAAATTGGCCTAGACCAGTGATGGCTAACCTTGACACTCCAGCTGTTGTTGAACTACACATAACAGCATGCCTTGCTACAGTTTTGCTATTTGGCCATGCTAAAACTGATGCAGGGCATGCTGGGATGTGCAGTTCAACAACAGATGGAGTGTCAAGGTTAGCCATCACTGGCCTAGACATACTTGAGCTTCTGTATACAACTGCAATAGTGTGAACGTAGGTGCATGATTCCACTCAATGGGGGTCATTCCGAGTTGTTCGCTCGTTGCCGATTTTCGCAACGGAGCGATTAAGGCAAAAATGCGCATGGTACGCAGTGCGCATGCGCTAAGTATTTTAGCACAAAACTTAGTAGATTTACTCACGTCCGAACGAAGAATTTTCATCGTTGAAGTGATCGGAGTGTGATTGACAGGAAGTGGGTGTTTCTGGGCGGAAACTGGCCGTTTTCTGGGAGTGTGCGGAAAAGCGCAGGTGTGTCAGGGAAAAACGCGGGAGTGTCTGGAGAAACGGGGGAGTGGCTGGCCGAACGCAGGGCGTGTTTGTGACGTCAAATCAGGAACGAAACGGCCTGAGCTGATCGCAATCTGTGAGTAGGTCTGGCGCTACTCAGAAACTGCTAAGAATTTTCTATTCGCAATTCTGCTAAGCTAAGATACACTCCCAGAGGGCGGCGGCCTAGCGCGTGCAATGCTGCTAAAAGCAGCTAGCGAGCAACTCGGAATGACCCCCCATATCATTTGTCTGTGTTGTTGTTCTATACTTTTGTGGTTGTGTTTCTGCGTTTCATATCAGTAAGGATCAGACTGTAATGTAAAACAATAGAGCAGAGGTGAAGCCAGAACACTATTTTTTTCTGCAGATTTCAGTTTTTAAGGCACATACACAAATGCATGGAACTGTACCCGATTTCCATACATGAGCTCTAACAAACATTGCAGCATCAAATTACACACACTATACTTTACGTGTGTAGAAAGTAAAGCAAACACAGTTTTATTTGTCCAAGAAAGAAAATGCAGATCTGTTTCCCGACCGTCTGTGCTTTAATCAAGTGCAACCTCACTCTGTAATTTAATCTGTTGTCTAATGTTATGGAAACAGCTTGTTTTATCACAATTCACACAGATGTTTTCCATTAGTTCCAAGTCTGTAAGGTTTGGTGACATTATTGAAAAGTTGCCAAAATCCAAAATGAAGAATGAATAAAATTACCTTTAAAAGCAGGGAGTCCTCGCAGGCGGATTGTTTGTTATGTTGGATGAGTAATTAAAGTATGAATAATTCATCTGTGCTGAACGCAATGAAAGCTCTAATGGAATACATAGGCTTTAACCCATTACCTATTCAACTAAAGAGGCTGTAGATATATAATCTACCGAAAGGTCCTCTTTTCTGGGGGGGTGAACGGAGTTTAACAAACAACTGTAAAAGCAGTCAATATCTTTCTAAGAATCCATCAGTCAACTGCAATATGTATCTGCAAAACATTTATGTCTAGTGCTAGCCAGGAGCATGTGGATGAGTTATGTCCACGGCACTCAAAGTCTGACTGTAGAATAATTTTGTTGTAGGAAATTATTTCTATGAAGGTGTTAGTAAGTATTTGTAGAGATGATCCATTTAATACAGTTCCATTGTTTACATTCTCTTCCCGATAATCATTTTATTTCATCCTAGAGATGCCCTGGCAATGTAAGACGTGACATTTTTCCAACAATACAACAAGTGGCCTAATAGCAGAAGAAAAGGCCATAATTGGTGGTAGATGTGCTGAGTGCCAGAAATGTCCAAATATATGAAGTAGTAGTAGCAGAATTAAGTCTCTGAGTCTGCATACAGCCTGCTATAATGGATAAGATAAAACTATATCTACACATTCCTCTGTGTGAGGCATGGGCATTCTATAAAAGTTAGTGTCGGTTACTATAAACTAAGAATCATTCACCTGTAAGTAACTGTTGGGTAGCCAGGTAAGTGGGGCTTGGCATTGCAACACTTATTTCCGACCACAGCAGAGCGTAGCAGGTATTTTGTGCCGCTTCCTTCAATCCCAAGGCTTAAATTGCAGCCTGAGTAGGACTCATGGTATAATTTTTTTTTTTAAAGTTTGGTTTAACAATTTTTTTTTTTTGCATTAATGTTTTAAAAATACACTGAATCCTGGTTATTATATTAATACTGCGAAGCATTCCTATGTATTAGAAACCTTGATCAACCATGTTTTAATACTTTCTAACATTAACAATCTTAAAGCTTTGATAGGACTTAATTTACATATATCAATAAAACCAATATTTTTACTGCTTATTTTTCCTATTACATCTGAATATATAGTACACAGACTCAACATATTAAACCCTACAAAGTACACCTAGAGACATCTCAACAGGACTGAAGGTTATGAATTGGAATAAACATGAAGGAGATTAAACCATGAGGTGTTTTGGAGTTGTTTACCATTTAAGATTGAGAATGTTCGTTGCGGTTTTCTCTGGATCCTTTAGGATTGTTAAGAGAGGAGTTCGTAGAATCTTATCTGATGCTAGGCAGATTTAGTACCTCTCCGATTTGGTTCATCCTCCCTATATCTCTGTTGTGTATGCAAATTTACTGCATTGGTTCAGCTCACTCAAATGAAGACCACAAGCAAAAAGAATGGATTACCACCAGGGGGATACCCTTATAATAGGCTTTATTTTATTTATTTATTTTTTTATCTTTAAAGGCATCCCAGATGCCATGCCTGTAGTCACAGCATAATAAGAAAAACCTTAGTGGGTTTTTTTTTTTAAATACATTTGGTTTAAATAATGGTTTAAACTGGCCAACTCTGGCAGGACTTCACAACGGCTAACTGCCCACCCCAATGGCTACTTACATTTACATTACTTTGTCCACTCCTAGTAATTTGCCATAATTGGAGGATATTCACATTAATAATCATTTCACGGACAGTAAACAGTTACCTGTATGTCTGGTTTGGCAGGACTGGGTGTACGAGATGTAGGATCAGTACTCTGACCTCTCTGGCTTGTGTCGGGGCTGTCACTGGCTATGCTATCTATATCAACACAGGGTAACGCCTAGAAAAAGAGGAAGCATATTACAGATGCGTCACTTTAGTTACAGGTACAATAAGGCCAGGTGATAACAGCACATATGATTTGAGAAAGCCATCATCTCTGCCAGTCCCGATCAATATCTAAAAGATCCCTAATCAGCATATATGGACACCTTAATTAGAGTATACAATTACAGCATAGTCAAATTAATATCTACAGAACAGAAAGAGTGAGATCACTCACTACTAGGAGCGCATGTTATATTAAAACAGTCAAAGACTTGTACAAAAATAATATGTCCAAACTTACTCCTAGTACTGAGCGGTCACACACTCTCTGTTCTGTCTATTGGTTGAACCCAGTATAAACCAGGCGGAGCTTTTAACCATTGCGCCCGGCTGTCTCTCTCTTTGTTGTCTGAATTAATATCTATGCATGAAGTAATGGACTTATGAATAAGTAATGTAGTCATTTGCTTTAATACAAACTTTAAGACTAAGACATTGTTGATGAAGGGCCCCTTTCAGGGTATTTAAGTTACAGGCAAATAAAAAGATCAAACCATGAAATAAACAAAGACTGAGAAAGAAAGTAGACCTATGTATATAGATGCTGCGTGTTTATTTAGAGCTGAGAAAGGTTAAATCTCTTGTGTACCTGCACACTCAGCTGTGGGGGATCCTTCTTCTCAGATCTCATCTCCACCACTGCTACCTTGGGTTTCACAGCCATTGCCTGGGGCTTAGGAGACACAGGTGGAGCAGACACATTTACCGTTACTGGATGAGGTCGACCAAGAATTACAGATGATGGTAAAGGAGCCGCTCCATCAAACCTTGACCGTCCTGAAATCAAAACAGTATCACAAATAAACATACACGGTCATTATTTTAGGCCCCGTGATATGCACATTGACCTGGCAATTTATCTTCATCCCATCCACCATCATAAAATTGCAACTGGTAGATACTGTTCTATTACCAACCAGGGACATTTCATTTTAACACCTGGGGGATCCTTTCTCAAGCAGTTTAAATAATGGGACCTACACATTAAAAGATAACACTGAACGATATGAACGTCCTCGTTGATTAATTAACGAAAACTTGTTCATATTGTTCAGTGTGGAATCACCAACGATGAACGATGTGCGGCCCCCGCGCTCGTTCATCGTTGGTGCCCCGTCGCTTATGCATGCAGGCCAATATGGACGAGATCGTCCATATTAGCATGCACTGCTATGGAGCCGGGTGACGGGGGGAGTGAAGAAACCCCCCCCCCCCACCGCCAGGTCGTCCACCGGCCGTATCGGTCGTCGGGCAGCTCGGCGGTGGGTCAACAAGTGTGTAGGGCCCATAAGGACGGACTGATTTTCTGTTTATATGGAAAAATCATAGTGTTTTATTTAAAAGTAAAATATATAATCTTATCCAGCTCCAAAAAGCAAGTTTTGCATTTAAAAAAAAAAAAAATGTCTCTTCTAGAATCACGGACCAAAAAGACATGATCTTGAGAATTCAGAGATCCAAAATAAAACAGAAAGGTCCTTAATTCTTGAGCAGGGATAGCTTGGAATAGTATAAATACTACTGATGCAGATGGTAGAGTTAGTTACCTAATGTGATCATGAGAGAACATGACTTACATAAGAGGAGAAAGTGAGCTTCCACCATCTCTGAATATTCATCTGCATTTAACGTTTGTTAATATACAAATCCCAGAAAGTCTCCCTCCTGGCCTGCATAGCTCGTGTACAGACTGCCTGGCACTAAGTGGTGTTCAAAGAACTCTTAAGCTGGAGAATGACATTTGGGTCTATTCCGCTGAAGGAAAGTACTCGCTTCCCCCTCGTGGCATCCTTCATGACATTTCCAGGCCACTCTCAGGGAAGGGACAAAAGATTGTAAAGAGTCATAGCTAGTATTGCACTTTTCCTTGTCCAAAGACGTTCCTCTAGAGATTTTAAATAGTCCACACAATTCCAGGCAAAGTACTTGTACAAGAAGTGTGTAAGTCTCTTAACAGTCCCACAATGGATTGGCAGGCCTGGCTCACGTGGGCTAAGGGACACACTGGCAAGTTGTGACCCAAGACCTACCCTGCAAGAACTGGAACCCGGGAAACCAGTACGATCTGACATTGCTGAAATGGCGAGGGTGTGGTGTCTCTAACCTAGAAGGTGTCACTTGAGACTGCGTAATGTTAGAGGGTGCCTGGCTGTCCAGCAGGTACTTTGGTCTAGTGCCATGAAAGGAAATAACTCTACAGGGATGTCAAGAGAAATAGATGTCAATCCCAGTAGCTACTCCAATAACAAGGAAAAAAAAGGAAGCACAAAGCAGATCTAGATGATCCATAGAAAGCAGCAGTCAGCGTCCGGTGGATTGTGCAGCGGTGTCCATAGCTGTACCGCTAGCCTACTGTAAGCATGATGCTGTGACAGACTTCATGGTCCCACCCTAGATACATGGACTATCATTGACAGGCTTGCTCCAATGCAATCACCTTCAGCGACAGGTACCTCCTTGGAAAACTCATAGACAGATACCACTACTCTCCGATGCTAATTTTGCACTCAGTGCTATGTGGCATGTAGTACCTTCTCCTCCAGCAACTCCATGTCTCCAGGATCTCTATGACAGTAGAGGGTAACTGTGGCCACTGCTCAGCCCTATAGACTGGATATTGGGTCTAATTCAGACCTGATCGCAGCAGCAAATTTGTTCTCTAATGGGCAAAACCATGTGCACTGCAGGGAGGCAGATATAACATGTGCAGAGAGAGTTAGATTTGGGTGGGGTGTGTTCAAACTGTAATCTAAATTGCAGTGTAAAAATAAAGCAGCCAGTATCTACCCTGCACAGAAACAAAATAACCCACCCAAATCTACCTCTCTCTGCACGTTATATCTGCCCCACCTGCAGTGCACATGCTTGTGCCCATTAGAGTAAGATTTTGCTGCTGCAATCAGGTCTGAATTAGGCCCATTGTACAGAAAGAATATAAAGCGCTGATAGCATCTGACTAATATGAAATATATTTTTAAATAACCATGAAACTAAAACAGGAAATTGTGCTGAGACTGAAGCAGTTATATCTCCTGCGCTTCTAAAATGGCTGCGGCTCCACTTGACCCGCTTTAACCAGGTAGAGGGCTGGGGGGCACAGGATCCCCATGTCAGGAGAGGGTGGATGGAGGGTGCATACCACTCGCTACAATCTACAGTCTATGTGGATACAAATAAAGAAAGGGAATAGGAACATAAGGCACCATGCCTTATGGCACAGGAGCAGGGAGTAAGGGAGCAGGGAGTTATAGGAGAAAGAGGTCCCATTGCTCTAGGTCCTAGAAGGCACAGCATAACTCACCATTTCTGGTCCCCTACTGCAGATGGAGACACTACACAATATAACACAAGTGTCGCCTGACTTGTTCAATTTAAGTGTCTCTGCCTCACAAAACGGAATGCCAGGCTGTTCGGTTCACATCTCCCATCTTCAGCCACCAAAAACAAATTAACCTAATTAGAAACTGACATGGTGCTGAACAGTCATAGACTGGATGACTCAATTTCTCTAGTCGGTGTTTAGTGACCACAGAATAATACATATTGATGTCTAAAATGTAAAAAGAATAAAATGCAGATTTAATGGCTAAATTAAAACCATTTTGTTCCTAGACGAGCAGCGGGAGGCTGGCTTCCAGTCATACGAGGTGACATGTATATTACGTCTCTGCCTTGGGAGAGCATCCTGAAGTGACATCTAGTGGCGGAAATAAAAACGCATTACTCAAAGCTCTTTCCATCTATACGACAGCTCTGGTCACTTGACTTTGGTAAATAGTCAGAAAAGGTAGGTTGCAGACCTAAGCGGCGCTATATGTAGTGCAGCGGCTGAGAAACCACTGTGGAAGCGGAGACTGTCACACAATCGTGTAATTTACACATTACACACAGGGAAGCCTTGTGGTATAAACCAACTTATCAGTATGGCTCATCATTTATTTGGTAACAGTGATGACGCAGTGATGACACTGGTACCTAGTGAGTTACATTCATATTAAAAGAAGTTGTAATGAACTAGTTAGACAAACATCTCTGCAGGCAATCAGATTTGTTCCTGTACCCCTACCCTTATAACTGATCTCTCTTCTCTCAGCTCAGGGCCTGATTCTGATTTGGACGTAAAGCAAAAACAGCAAGTACCTTTGTATCTGGAACAAACCAACTGCCATGCAAGGGGAGCAAATACATCTATATCGTTTCTGTGCAGGGTAAATACCGGCTAATTCTGCATGTAGGATACAATGTTAGACAGCTTCATTTCTACACTGCAATTTAGATTTCAGTTTGAACACACCCCACCCAAATCTAACTCTCTCTGCACATGTTACATCTGCCCCACCTGCAGTGCACATGGTTTTGCCCAGGTGTACAGTAGCAAGTTTTTTGTTTTGTTTTTGCTCTACTTCCAAATCAGAATCAGGGCCACAGTGGAACCCCAGAGATAGCTTGTACATAGCAGGGGTTGTACCCATGTGCTGTCTGCAGACTGAAGTGTTGTCCTAAGACATATTCTATAGGGTTAGACAAACTTGTAAAAGGCTTCAGCAATGTACAAATGCATTTACAGGCATCATTTATTTGTAAAGACAAAAGCCCCCGCCCCCTCAGGTGCCTTGGTTACTGAGAACTTGCCACAGGTTGCTGGTCCAGGATCACATGTCAATTTATGGTCAATGTGATTGGCAGCCACCAGCTCTGGTTTTGCCTATCATAAAATACAGTATGTGGACAGTGGCTACTCCTGTCCACCAGCACGTAACTGACCCTAAGGGAGGCACTCAATATACCGGCTGTCGGGATCCCGCCGCACAGCATACCGACACCGGAATCCCGACAGCCGGTATACCAACAACTATTCTCCCTCTTGGGGTGTCCACGACCCACCTGGAGGGAGAATAAATAGCAAGCAGCGTCGCGAGAACAGCGAGCAAGGGGCTCTTTTGCGCTTGCCCCACTGCTGGCATTCCGTTACGATCCCGGCATGCTGGGCGCCGGGATCCCGAGCGTCGGCCACTCATACTACACCCATAAGTAGGACAGGTCGGCACAATGTATTTAACAGAATATTTTTTTTCTGAATTTCTCAGTAAGAAGCTTTAGGCCTAGAGGTGCTGTGGAAAAAATCAAACAAAAAAATAAGAATTTACTCACCGGTAATTCTATTTCTCGTAGTCCGTAGTGGATGCTGGGAACTCCGTAAGGACCATGGGGAATAGCGGGCTCCGAAGGAGGCTGGGCACTCTAGAAAGATCTTAGACTACCTGGTGTGCACTGGCTCCTCCCACCATGACCCTCCTCCAAGCCTCAGTTAGGTACTGTGCCCGGACGAGCGTACACAATAAGGAAGGATTTTGAATCCCGGGTAAGACTCATACCAGCCACACCAATCACACCGTACAACTCGTGATATGAAACACAGTTAACAGTATGAAACAATAGAGCCTCTCAACAGATGGCTCAACAATAACCCGATTTAGTTAACAATAACTATGTACAAGTATTGCAGATAAACCGCACTTGGGATGGGCGCCCAGCATCCACTACGGACTACGAGAAATAGAATTACCGGTGAGTAAATTCTTATTTTCTCTAACGTCCTAGTGGATGCTGGGAACTCCGTAAGGACCATGGGGATTATACCAAAGCTCCCAAACGGGCGGGAGAGTGCGGATGACTCTGCAGCACTGAATGAGAGAACTCCAGGTCCTCCTCAGCCAGGGTATCAAATTTGTAGAATTTTGCAAACGTGTTTGCCCCTGACCAAGTAGCTGCTCGGCAAAGTTGTAAAGCCGAGACCTCTCGGGCAGCCGCCCAAGATGAGCCCACCTTCCTTGTGGAATGGGCATTGACAGATTTTGGCTGTGGCAGGCCTGCCACAGTATGTGCAAGCTGAATTGTACTACAAATCCAACGAGCAATAGTCTGCTTAGAAGCAGGAGCACCCAGCTTGTTAGGTGCATATAGGATAAACAGCGAGTCAGATTTTCTGACTCTAGCCGTTCTGGAAACATATATTTTCAGTGCCCTGACAACGTCTAGCAACTTGGAGTCCTCCAAGTCCCTAGTAGCCTAGGCACCACAATAGGCTGGTTCAGGTGAAACGCTGACACCACCTTTGGGAGAAACTGGGGACGAGTCCTCAATTCTGCCCTATCCATATGAAAAATCAAATAAGGGCTTTTACAAGACAAAGCCGCCCACTTTGATACTCGCCTGGCAGAAGCCAAGGCCAATAACATAACCACCTTCCACGTGAGATATTTCAGATCCACGGTTTTTAGTGGTTCAAACCAATGTGATTTTAAGAAACTCAACACCACGTTGAGATCCCAAGGTGCCACAGGAGGCACAAACGGGGGCTGACTCTGCAGCACTCCTTTTATAAATGTCTGAACTTAAGGTACTGAAGCTAGTTCTTTTTGAAAGAAAATCGACAGAGCCGAGATCTGTACCTTAATGGAACCCAATTTAAGGCCCATAGTCACTCCTGCTTGCAGGAAATGCAGAAATCGACCTAGTTGAAATTCCTCTGTTGGGGCCCTTTCGGCCTCACACCATGCAACATATTTTCGCCATATGCGGTGATAATGAGTTGCTGTAACCTCTTTCCTGGCTTTAGTAAGCGTAGAAATGACTTCCTCCGGAATGCCCTTTTCCTTCAGGATCCGGCGTTCAACCGCCATGCCGACAAACGCAGCCGCGGTAAGTCTTGGAACAGACAGGGCCCCTGCTGCCGCAGGTCCTGTCTGAGTGGCAGAGGCCATGGGTCCTCTGATATAAATTCTTGAAGTTCTGGGTACCAAGCTCTTCTTGGCCATCCACGAGTATCGTTCTTACTCCTCGCCTTCTTATTATTCTCAGTACCTTTGGTATGAGAGGCAGAGGGGAGAACACATAAACCGACTGGTACACCCACGGTGTTACCAGAGCGTCCATAGCTATCGCCTGAGGGTCCCTTGACCCGGTGCAATATCTTTTATAGCTTTTTGTTGAGGCGGGACGCCATCATGTCCACCTGTGGCCTTTCCCAATGGTGTACAATCCTATTGGAAGACTTCTGGAGGAAGTCCCCATTCTCCCGGGTGGAGGTCGTGTCTGTTGAGAAGATCTGCTTCCCAGTTGTCCACTCCGGGAATGAACACTGCTGACAGTGCTAACACATGATTTTCCGCCTATCGGAGAATCCTTGTGGCTTCTGCCATCGCCATCCTGCTTCTTGTGCCGCCCTGTTGGTTTACATGGGCGACTGCCGTGATGTTGTCTGATTGGATCAGTACCGGCTGGTTTTGAAGCAGAGGCCTTGCCGGCCTCAGGGCATTGTAAATGGCCCTCAGGTCCAGAATATTTATGTGTAGGGAAATAACCTGACTTGACCAAAGTCCCTGGAAATTTCTTCCCTGTGTGACTGCCTCCCAGCCTCAAAGGCTGGAATCCATGGTCACTAGGACCTAGTCCTGTATGCCGAACCTGCGGCCCTCTTGAAGATGGGCACTCTGCAGCCACCACAGTAGAGATACCCTGGTCCTTGGAGACAGGGTTATCAGCCTATGCATCGGAAGATGCGATCCGGACCACTTGTCCAACAGGTCCCTCTGAAAAGTTCTTGTATGGAACCTGCCTAATGGGATTGCTTCGTAGGAAGCTACCATTTTTCCCAGGACTCGCGTGCAATGATGCACCGCTACCTATTTTGGCTTCAGGAGGTCTCTGACTAGAGATGACAACTCCTTGGCTTTCTCCTCCGGGAGAAACACTATTTCTGGTTTATGTCCAGAACCATCCCCAGGAACAGTAGACGTGTCATAGGAACCAGCTGTGACTTTGGACTGTTTAGAATCCAACCATGCTGTTGTAGCACTTTCCAAAATAGTGCTACCCCGACTACCAACTGCTCCTTGGACCTCGCCCTTATAACGAGATTGTCCAAGTACGGGATAATTACAACTCCCTTTTTTTGAAGGAGTATCAACATTTCGGCCATTACCTTGATAAAACACCCTCGGTGCCATGTACAGTCCAAACGGCAGTGTCTGGACTTGGTAATGGTAATCCTGTACCACAAATCTGAGGTACTCCTGGCGAGGATGGTAAATGGGGACATGCAGGTAAGCATCCTTGATGTCCCAGGATACCATGTAATCCCCCTCGTCCAGGCTTGGAATAACCGCCCTGAGCGATTCCATCTTGAACTTGAATTTTTGTGTTCAAGGATTTTAAATATAAAATGGGTCACACCGAACCATGCGGTTTCGGTACCCCAACCCGTGTGGAATAGTAACCCCGTCCTTGTTGAAGTAGGGGCACCTTGAGTATTACCTGCTGGGAATACCGCTTATTAATTGCCTCTAGCACAGCCTCCCTGCCTGAGGGAGTTGTCAGCAAGGCATATTTTAGGAAACGGCTGGGGGGAGACATCTCGAATTCCAGCTTGTACCCCTGAAATACTACTTGAAAGAAACAGGGATCCACCTGTGAGCGAGCCCACTAATTGCTGAAATTTTTGAGACGGCCCCCCACCGTACCTGGCTACACCTGTGGAGCACCCGCGTCATGGTGTGGCCTCACAGGAGGCGGGGGAAGAATCTTGATTCTGGGAACAGGCTGACTGGTGCAGCTTTTTTCCCTCTACCCTTGTCTCTGTACAGAAAGGAAGCGCCATTTGACCCGCTTGCTTTTCTGAAGCCGAAAGGACTGTACCTTTGTCTGTGAGGAAACCTGAGGTAAAATTATTTCTTCCCAGCAGTTGCTGTGGATACGAGGTCCCAGAGACCATCCCCAAATAATTCCTCACCCTTATAAGGCTCTCTATGCGCTTTTTAAGTCAGCATCACCTGTCCAGTGACAGGTCTCTAATACCCTCCTGACAGAATGGACATTACATTTATTTTGGATGCCAGCCGGCAAAATATCCCTCTGTGCATCCCCCATATATAAGACGACGTCTTTAATATGTTTTTATGTTTGCCAACTAGTATCCCTGTTTGACAGGGTCACCGACCACGCTGCAGCAGCACTATCTGCAGGTCTCAGTCTAGTACCTGAGTGTGTAAATACAGACTTCAGGATAGCCTCCTGTTTTTTATCAACAGGTACCTATTAAAGTGGCCGTATCCTAAGACGGCAGTGCCACCTTTTTTGACAAACGTGTGAGCGCCTTATCCACCCTAGGGGATATCTCCCAGCGTAACTTATCCACCTGGCGGGAAAGGGTACGCCATCAGTAACTTTTTATAAATTACCAGTTTCTTAACGGGGGAACCCACGCTTTCACACACTTCATTTATTCATCTGATGGGGCAGGCATTCCCAACCACGGTCCTCAAGGCACACCAACAGTGCAGGTTTTAGTGCTATCCAGGCTGCTGCACAGATGGTTAAATCAAAATAACTGAGCTACTAATTAAGTCACCTGTGCTGAAGCCTGGATATCACTAAAACCTGCACTGTTAGTGTGCCTTGAGGACCGTGGTTGGGAATGCCTGTGATGGGGGAACAAAACACTGCCTGTTTTTTCTCCCCAAACCTAAAACCCATTTTTAGAGGTGCTTGGGTTAAAGTCAGAAATGTATAACACATTTTTTATTGCCGGGATCACGTCACGGATGTTCCTAGTGGATTGTGTATATGTCTCCACCTTGTCGACACTGGAGTCAGACTCCGTGTCGACATCTGTGTCTGCCATCTGAGAGAGCGGGCGTTTTTGAGCCCCTGATGGCCTTTGAGACGCCTGGGCAGGCGCGGGCTGCGAAGCCGGCTGTCCCACAGCTGTTACGTCATCCACCCTTTTATGTAAGGAGTTGACACTGTCGGTTAATACCTTTCACCTATCCATCCACTCTGGTGTCGGCCCCACAGGGGGCGACATCACATATATCGGCCTCTGTTCTGTCACCATATAAGCCTCCTCATTCAACATGTCGACACAGCCGTACCGACACACCGCAGACACACAGGGAATGCTCTAAACGAGGACAGGACCCACAAAAGCCCTTTGGGGGGACAGAGTAAGAGTATGCCAGCACACACCAGAGCGCTATATATATACAGGGACTAACTGAGTTATGTCCCTAATAGCTTTTATATAATATACTGTATACAGTGCCAATTTTAATGCCCCCCCTCTCTTTTCCCTCTGTAGAATTGCAGGGAAGAGCCAGGGAGCTTCCCTCCAGCCGAGCTGTGAGGGAAAAATGGCGCCAGTGTGCTGAGGAGATAGGCTCCGCCCCTTTTTCGCGGCCTATTCTCCCGTTTTTTATGGAATTCTGGCAGGGGTATTTACCTCATATATAGCCCCTGGGGCCATATATTGAGGTATTTTAGCCAGCCAAGGTGTTTTTATTGCTGCCTCAGGGCGCCCCCCCCCCAGCGCCCTGCACCCTCAGTGACCGGAGTGTGAAGTGTGTGAGAGGAGCAATGGCGCACAGCTGCAGTGCTGTGCGCTACCTTGGTGAAGACAGAGTCTTCATGCCGCCGATTTTCCGGACCATCTTCTTGCTTCTGGCTCTGTAAGGGGGACGGCGGCGCGGCTCCGGGACCGAACATCAAGGCTGGGCCTGCGGTCGATCCCTCTGGAGCTAATGGTGTCCAGTAGCCTAAGAAGCCCAATCCGGCTGCAAGCAGGCGAGTTCGCTTCTTCTCCCCTTAGTACCTCGCTGCAGTGAGCCTGTTGCCAGCAGGTCTCACTGAAAATAACAAATTCTAAGACTATAACTTTCTAAGAGCTCAGGAGAGCCCCTAGTGTGCATCCAACCTCGGCCGGGCACGAAATCTAACTGAGGCTTGGAGGAGGGTCATGGTGGGAGGAGCCAGTGCACACCAGGTAGTCTAAGATCTTTCTAGAGTGCCCAGCCTCCTTCGGAGCCCGCTATTCCCCATGGTCCTTACGGAGTTCCCAGCATCCACTAGGACGTTAGAGAAACACCAGATACTATAGGGTGCTGTAATTCAAGAAAATTTGGGAACCACTGCTGTAAACTAGTGTGTCTCTCTTACCTAGTGGAATAGCCATTGGGATGAGATGCCCCTCCATAGCAACGCATGACGTATCAGTCTCCCTGGATGGACTGAACACATACTGCGGCCCATAATCCTTTGGTACTGAAAATTCAGGCGATTTGGTAATAGCTCTCGTTAGCTCATGGGAACCCGTCTGTATCTTAGCAGACTTTAGCTTTACCCCTAGGAAACAGTAAAAAGCAAAAACCATAACCTGTTTCACACTCCGCACATATAGCAATTTCCTATTAAATACGTGGGAATATAAGGTTTGCAGAACTCAGGACTAGATGTGAATCAGCTTTAAGACTTGGGGCAGTATCCTATCAGCAGCGGTACGTTATCACTGCTAATAGGATCGCCGGGGGGCAATCCTATAAGCCCCAATGCCGGCATCCTATTCTCTCCTCAGGAACCTGAAGCATAATCCGTCATAAATGTCCGGAGGTCCCGCAATAACACATGGAATAGGGGACTTATCCCTGGTTCCCATGTGTTTTCGCGAGATTGCGGGTCCAATTTCGGGCAATCAAAACGGCCTCTAATTGGATACTACAATAATGACCATCGATCACACATTGCGATATCCGGCTGTTTTGATTGGTTGAAGTAGAATCGGGACTAATAGGATACCGCCCTAAAACTTAAAATTCAAAACAAAAGTGGTAACAAACCGAAGTACAGATATGTCCTCTTACATCTTTGCTGCAGTCGCTCCAAACAAACCTCTCTTGGCACGCCAGCTCGCATAAAAATCTTCTAGTGTTTGGCCTTTCTGCTGAAAAATGCATCTTAGTCTCAGCGCAGTGCAACTAGGACGCACCAGGAGACTGTGCTGAGTAATCTGATATAGGCCACTTGTATATCTTTATGCGGCTGAGTTCTGCTCCGCATAGACTCAGTCACATGCGACATACAAGTGTCATATCAAATTAATCAGCGCAGTCTCCTCATGCGTCCTAGTCGCATTGCGTTGCGACCAAGATGCATTTTCAGCAAACAAAGACAACCAACGAGAGAGTTTCATGCGACCAGGCGGCTTACTCATTCCAGTCATCTCACGCTGCATGGCTTATTAAGGCTGGATGTATGAAGACGCATCTGTAGTATTTAAGCAGGAACAGCTCATTTACAAATCACATAAAACGCGGACCTGCAACTATTTCGCTTTATGATCCTTGTAACTGCCCCTGTAATAGGGAGATGCACTTACAGTAGTTTTACGGATCACATGAATGAAGCAATGAAAACTTTACTTGTCAAGCCTACTGCACCACCACTTTAGGACAATCACTAATTAATTTAAAAATTTCTCCTAAAATACTTTACAGTTTACCTTAGCTCTTAAAATTTTATGGAGAAATTGGAGCAGTCTTTAGTACATGTTACTTTGGTGTACTGGAAAGTCTTTTGCTTTAGATCTTGGTCAATGGGGGTCATTCCGAGATGATACGATCATTCACAGACATGCGGGGGGACGCCCAGCACAGGGCTATTCCGCCCCACATGTCAGTGCCGCCCTCCCCGCAGAAGTGCAAAGGCATCGCACAGCGGCGATGCCTTTGCACTTCAAGAGTAGCTCCCGACCAGCGCAGCTTTAGCGTGCTGGCTGGGAGCTACTCATCGCTGCCCGGCCCGCAGCAGCTGCATGTGACGTCATGCAGCCACTGCAGCCCGCTTCCCGTTAGGTCCGGCCCCACCTGCGTTGGCCAGACCGCGCCCACGAAACGGCAGCCAAACGCCGCCGTTCTGCCACCCCCCGCCTAGCGACCGCCTCTGCCCGTCAATCAGGCAGAGGCAATCGTAGCAGCCCGACGGCCTTCGGCCATCTGGCATGCGCTGGCATACTGCGGCGCCGGTGCATGCGCAGTTCTGACCCGATCGCACCGCTGCGATAATCTGCAGCGTGCGATCAGGTCAGAATGACCCCCAATGTGCCCCTAAAATATGCATGAATACAACTGGAAGGTACAAAAGGAGTCTCACTATAAAGTATAGGAAGAAATACAATTTCCAGTGCTTCAGAGGCGGTGGAAAAACCAGGTCCATTTGCGTCCCAGCTATACAGTCATAAAGCTGTCTCGTACATCAAACTTACATTTTTATGTCAATGTGGTACATACTTGCGCCTAATCCGCACTCAGCGCTGACTGCACCAGATGCCTCCTTATATACTGAGTGCCAGAGAATTGTATGGAAGCAAAACATCTTTGCTCGATTTTTTGTAATATGTAAAACTAGGAAGTGTAAAAAGCCTGCTGCAGCGTACATTGGGGGTCATGTTCCCAGACATGCAGTGGGGGGGGGGGGGGGGCGCGCCCAGCACAGGGCTAGCCCGACCCGCATGTCTGTCCGGCCCCCTCGCACAAGTACAAAAGCATCGCACAGCGGCGATGCTTTTGTACTTGTTGAGTAACTCCCGACCAGCGCAGCTCTTGTGGCTGACCGGGAGTTGCTCGTCGCTGCCCCTGGTCGCAGCGGCTGCGTGTGACATCACGCAGCCGCTGCGGCCCACCCCCTGCACGGTCCGGCCACGCCTGCATTGGCTGGACCGCGCCCCCAAAATGGCGGCCAAATGCCGCCCAGCGACCGCCTCTGCCTGTCAATCAGGCAAAAGGCGATCGCTAGGGAATGACGGCCTTTGGCCATCCGGCATGCGCTAGCGCACTGCGGGGCTGGCGCATGCGCACTTCTCACCCGATCGCTGCGCTGCGAACAACTGCAGCGAGCGATCGGGTCGGAATGACCCCCATTGTGCATAACTTGGCTGTCTGACATTAATTCAAGTCAGTGTGACAGAAGGCAGGAGCATGTAAGAAAAGCAAGACAACGTAATCCCCCACCCACCTTTGCATTTTTAAAGGTTTGTGTTTTTTACTTATCGTCCCCTTTCATAAGTCACTTACCTCTTACAGTCTCCAGAACTTTAGGCCTTTGTGGTTTGGACTTGGGAGGGGGAGATTTAAATCGAAGGTATGGTTCCTTTCTGAGAGTGCTGCGGTGGCCTTGGTACACAGGTGTCCCGTACACTCGGTTCAGGACTTCTTCATCCATGACAGACGACTCATTAATCCTCTGAGACACCTAGACACATCCCATGGGATAAGGTGAGATACATGACGGTACACTACCACCACCAATAGGACACAATCTGATGTCGGGATGTGCAGCTGTGCACATAGCTAAAATGATGGTAGCCCAACAATGCTCATTTTCCTGTACAGGGGTGTGAGAGGAAAACGTGCGATGTTGGTAGCCAAGAGATGCCCTGTTCTGCCCATTTCCCTGGCACCTCACGGTCACTGCAGCTAATTGAATAGTCCTCACGATCTACTATCTTAATAAATAGTGTATTGCAAATATGAATTTTAAATAAAGCTTTTGAGAAGATTTGAAATATGTAAACAGTCATTTAATCAGGACATAACATATAAAACATGGATAAGTGAGAACTATATAAGCAATCACAATAGGCATTCTGGATGGAAGAAGCATGGCCTGTATCTGGACACTGTGGGGTACATTTACTAAGCGGTGATAAGAGCGAAGAAGTGAGCCAGTGGAGAAGTTGCCCATGGCAACCAATCAGCACTGAAGTAACATCTATAATTTGCATACTATAAAATGATACAGAGCTGCTGATTGGTTGATGGGGAAATTTCTCCACTGGCTCACTTCTCCGCTCTTATCACTGCTTAGTAAATGTTCCCCTGTACACCACTGGATGTCTCCACATGGACTCAAACACAAAGCACTCATACACTAGTTCCTATCCCTGCCATCACTGCTCCCAAGATTCATGTCGGGTGTGGATCATAGGGTTAACAGTAACTAGGTTGATAATCATTAGGTCGACCATTATTGGTTGACAGTGACTAGGAAAAAGGTTGACATGAGGTTTTTATATTTTTTGGGTGTCGTTCTCTTCGTAAAGTTAATGGGAACCCCAATTACTGCTGCGCTCGCCATGCCTCGGGCAAGGTGCCTCGCTCTGTTACCGCTGCGCTCGGCACAGGTTACTATTCCCAATCGTAGTCCACGTGGATAGTAAAGTATGAAAAAGTTACAAAAATGAAAAGAAAGAAAAATGAAAAAAAAAAACTCATGTCGATCTTTTCAGTGTAGGCCTTTGCCATGTCGACCTAATAACCATGTCAACCTAATGCATGTCAACCAATTGTGGTCTACCTAATGAGTGTCGACCTAAAGACCAGATACCTGCATGTCTGGATACATGACAGAGTCTTAATGAAAGACATTTACCCCCAACAACTGGTCTATACAATAAATAAGTAATGAAGACACAAACACACCTGCTCTAGGGAGACTTTTACACGAATTCTAAGTTCTGGCTCACCTCAACCTATTTATTACTACTATTTAACAATTATTTATCCCATTATTACACTCACTACTTATTTCCAAAGCTTTCAACAAGCTCCCAAACCCTGGGGCAGATGTATTAACCTGGAGAAGGCATAAGGAAGTGATAAACCAGTGATATGTGCAAGGTGATAAAGGCAGCAGCCAATCAGATCCTAACTGTTAATTTACATATTGGAGCTGATTGGCTGGTTCCTTTATCACCTTGCACATATCACCGGTTTATCACTTCCTTATGCCTTCTCCAGGTTAATACATCTGCCCCAATGATTCTATATTAAAGCCTTCCAGCTGTCATCCTAACTTAGCCTTCAATGCTCCTCCTTCATGGTCTCTCCCCTCTGTGTCACCTGTCTGTCCCTCCTCTCTAGACTGCAAAATCTCACAAGCAGGGCCCCCCTCCCCTGCCCATTTTGGCACCAAACCTTTAGTCTCAACAGTCAGAGCTACCTCTGTGGGCACTATGACAGCATATGAAGCAATGTCTATATAGCTTGTATACCATATTCGGGAACGGTATGGTGTCCCGTCGCATGCCGAAGGTCAGTATACTGACATCAGCATCCCGAGCGGTGGAATGCCATCATGGGGCGAGCGCACCTAAGCCCCTTGTGGGCTTGCGGCGCTTACCCCGCTGCGGGATTGTTGACAGGTTCTAGTCTCCCTCTATGAGTGTCATGGACACCCATAGAGGGGGAATCACCTACCTTGCCGGTATACCAGCATCGGGTTTGGTGCCGCAGTCTAGATCCCGGCGTCGGTATTATGACAGCAGAGATCCCGGCGAGCGGTATGTTGACCACATACCCCATATTCTGCAATGTTTTGTACTGTACTGTAAGTTTGTCTTTTCTCTGTTCTTTGTTAGTGCTGTATGCTTACATACATTGTAAGCCGCTGCGGAACCCTTGTGGCACCAAATACATAACGGTTAATAATAATAACGGTTCTATAGTGCAGACATATTACTCAGCACTTAACAGATTTCAGTCACTCACATCACTGGAGCTTACAATCTATATTCCCTAGCACATGTACACATATACACTAGGGTTAAATTGGTCCAGAGATACCTGCCAGACAGTCATAGGGGCGTATGCAATTAGTTCCGATTACATTTCGGAGCTAATGAATTCGCCCCACTCGTATTCATTTAGGGTCGTTTTCGGCAGTTTCGCCAATGTCTTGTCATCTTCTTTTATTAAGTTAAAAGGAATTGCCGAAAAATGCCTCAAAATCTGCGAAAATGGCCCACATTTACAACGGAAAACAAGTGGATTTGCTGATCCACGTGTTTTCCGCCCCTGTCACATTTTTCGCCTAGGCAAGAATATTGCATAGGGCGAATCTCCATTCGCCCTAAAAATAGGGAAAAAGCTGCGTTTTTTTCATCTAGGCGATAAAATGGAGCTAATTGCATACGCCGCATATAATCTAAGTAAATAAATTGTACACTGTACACCATTTCTGATCCATTGGTGCTAGGGCCCCTAATTACACCCACAGAAACGCTGCCGATATTGAGTTACTGGCTACCTGCTGTACTTCTCTAACAAGCCAGGCGCTATCAAAACATCTTCAGCAGCGAGAGGTCATTTGTAGGGAAGTGTTGGAGGGATTAGTGATGATGGATTGCTCCTGTGTCACACTGGGGCAGTGTTTACATGATCTTAATGCATTTTCCAGTCATCATCTCCTCACATGATCCTCCAGTAAAGGACGAGACTTCAGCAGAAAGTTAAAATGCTTTCAGTCTTCAGTCATTACCTATTCCCTGTCCACCTCCATTTAATGTCATTGATGACTGTCCCACAAAATAGAAGTGTTATTTTAAAACAAAGTAGGAAATGGGGAAAGGGGAGAGTAAAAGAAGGACGTGCGCATAGTTAAAAAAACAAAAAACAAAAAAACACCCTAGTAAAATACAATAAAGCTAGCGAAGTTGCAAGGGACCTGGCGGCTCACTCACTTGGCGTATTGATGCTAGATGTAAGAGGACACATCTGTATATACACTTACCAATCAGCCACTCAATGTCAGGCCAAACTTCACAGCTAGGTGGGCATTTGAATTTGCCCACCCAGCTGTTATGCCCGTGTTGGCAGTCCATGCAGCCAGCGTACAGGCGGTTGGGTGTGTAAACCAGATGTGTCTGTGAAGGACATAACAGGTCACCTGTACACACAGCCAGACATGGCGATATATCTTTCAGATAGATCATAATCGGCTGTACTACAATGCCAACCTGATATGTTGTTCACAGATATATCTGGTGTGCACACCTGCCGATGAATTACTGATATAGTGTTGGTTACTAGGACGAACAATATATATGTCTAGTATGTACCCAGTTAAGGGTTATATTCAATCGACGTCTAAAGCTGCCGTCTGTCGAAAAGACAGCAGTTTTTGACTTTTTTTAGGTCGGAAGGGGTTCCAACCTATTCAATATATTCGACAAGTCGAGGACCTTTTCGACCATCTCAGTCCGACATAAAAAAATGTCGGACTGAGATGTGGGACCCAGAGGAGGGGGGGGGGGGGGGGAGCCGCGGGGAGACGGATGACAGCCGCGGACATACAGGGAAGAGAAGCGCTACAGCACAGCACTGCAGCAGGATGTCCCACAGCTGCGCCGCTCACGGCAGCGTCCACCCGGCTCCAGCAAGTGAGGTCACGCTTGCTGGAGCCCGGTGGACACTGCAGTGAGGTCGGGCGGCTGTGAGACAACCTCCTGCAGCGCTACTGTAGCGCTGATCTCCAACGTCTGCCCGCGGCTGTCCCCGCTGGTCTCCTCGCGGCTCCCCCCCCCCCCCCTCTCCTCCTTTGGGTCCCTCATCTCAGTTCGACTTTTTAAAAGTAGAATTGAGAGGAGATTGAATAGGGGTTGTCGGATCCATTCCGACAAATGCATGTCTGAATGGATCCGACGCTAATTGAATATACCCCTAAGACTCACCAACCACTGAATCATGTTAATAGAGTTTCTTTGCAAGGGCGGGTGGTTGCCTGCAACAAAAAGCTACATGATCATTTAAAATACTTTTAACATCGATTGCTTTGGGGTAAATTCCACAGAGTTTTGTAGTAGTGATTTAAGTGACCAATAAATCTAAAATACAAGCTTAGTTACTATTAACACTTATAAATAAATGTGAAAGATAAATGTGATAGAATGGTTATTGTGGGTAGAAGAGTTTTTTTTTTTTTGTTTTTTTTTTTACACGCAGACATTCAGTATTCCAGAACACTGCAGCCACTGATAACAGAGAACAATAGTCCCAGCACAACTGACAGAAACTGCTACTACATATAAATTAAAATATCTCAGCAGTTCTTCAATAAATGGCAAATTGTATTTTAGTTGTAGAGGTAATCCCAATGGCTTCTACAATTTTCTTATGTCTCTAGAACCTCTCAATAGTGACAGATTAAGGGGGGTATGCAATTAGCTCTGTTTTTTCGCCTAGCCGGAAAAAACCTGAACTAATTCGACCGACCGTATTCATTTGCGGGTAATTTTGCCCGTTTTTTAATACATTTTTGCCCATGCCGTTTCACCTTTGTTTCGTAGGCGAATCGGCATTGGTGAAAATGGCCCCAAAAACCGGCGAAAACCGCTTGCAGATTTGCCAACACACGTGGATCGGGAGTGAATTCGCCAATCCACGTGTTTTTCACCAGTGCCGGCATTTTTCACCTAGGCGAAAACCGGGCCCTGCTATTGCATAGGGTGAATCTCCATTTGCCCTAAAAATAGCGGAAAAGCTCAGTTTTTTCACGGAGCTAATTGCATACCCCCCAAAATGTTTTGTAAATACAAATCTCCAAAGTAAATAAACCCAGTAACAAGAACAAAGTGATCGCCAGAAAGAAGTTTCCCCTTCCTCAATTAAATACATGACATTAAATAAATCCAGTGTCCAAGAAGACCATGTTTTTTGGTAAACTCAAAACCGGCAGAACTCTAACCACAAACATACTGTATACAACAATTTGTCATAACAGAAAAGGTTAAAAGTCAAAATCATTTCTCATTCGCAGTCATTGCAGCTCTCTGTGACAAAGGCTCTGCCCAAACTGAAGTAATGGAAAAACACACAAGACCATCTCTGATGAGCAGTAATGATGATTATACAAGCAGAAAATTATTATGTCCCTGCACGCCATATGCCGCGTGCCAATTATTTCCTAGCACTGTTTCTCCAAAGTACATTTCAAGATTTATGTTTTCAGATAGACCCTTACAGTATAAAAAGATAAGGCATAAAGAACAGGATACATATACAGTGATGATGACAGAAGCGGTACACAACAGAGCTCTTACTAATTACAGAATACTAAGGAGAGGACAGCTGTCTGCAGGAGCCCTTCAATACCCAACCCTCACTGGGTCTCACCTTTGAACTTCCATCTTTCTTCAGTAAGATTCTGCTGTGCTGTCCTGTCAGCTTCTCTGCACCGTGCTTACTCTGAATCTTGGCCGAGACCCCAGCCGAAGACTTTGTACTCCTCAGTGCACTTCTTGCTGGGGCTTTGATGTCCCGATCTCTATTAATCTTAGTGTCTTTGGTGCTTCCTGTATTTCTCCTCAGTGCAGACTCTTGAATTCGGTCATCAGATTTCTTTTTCCTATAATCCTTCTTTGCCAGTTCCTCCTGGAGAAAATGTAATCTGTTAAAATGCCCGACACACTAAAAATAACAATATTCATTGCTAGCAATGGTCGCAAGGATCTGTTGTGCTATTTTTTTGTATCTAATGACAATTTTTGGTCTAATGAATGAATGCAGAACATCTAGTGCAGTGGTTCTCAAACTCGATCCTCAGGACCCCACACAGTGCATGTTTTGCAGGTAACCCAGCAGGTGCACAGGTGTATTAATTACTCATTGACACATTTTAAAAGGTCCGCAGGTGGAGCTAATTATTTCACTTGTGATTCTGTGAGGAGACCTGCAAAACATGCACTGTGTGGGGTCCTGAGGACAGAGTTTGAGAACCTGTTATCTAGTGTGTACTCAGCTTTAATCTATCTGATCTGTACAAATTACTAACTTGGATCTCAGAGCTGATATCAGTAATCCATGAATCCACCGTTTTCTGAATTCTGATTTTCTCTGCACCATTGCTAAAAGAAATTAGAGTTAAGAAATAAAGAAAAACAGACAGACATACAGTACAGAAACAACTTTTAACATAACTGGCCCTACATGACAATGAAACTTAATAGAAAACTATGGGGCAGATGTATGATGCAGTGAAATGAACCAATGGAGAAGCTGCCCATGGCAACCAATCAGCTGCAGCCTATAATTTTATAGAATATACTTAATGAATGTTACTTCAAAGCTGGTTGGTTGCCATGGGCAACTTCTACACTGGTCTACTTCTCCACTCTTTTCACGGCTTCATACATCTCCACTTAAGAATCCAAAAAATAAGAATTTACTTACTGATAATTCTATTTCTCATAGTCCGTAGTGGATGCTGGGGACTCCGTAAGGACCATGGGGAATAGCGGCTCCGCAGGAGACTGGGCACATCTAAAGAAAGCTTTAGGACTATCTGGTGTGCACTGGCTCCTCCCCCCATGACCCTCCTCCAAGCCTCAGTTAGGATACTGTGCCCGGACGAGCGTACACAATAAGGAAGGATTTTGAATCCCGGGTAAGACTCATACCAGCCACACCAATCACACCGTATAACCTGTGATCTGAACCCAGTTAACAGCATGATAACAGAGGAGCCTCTGAAAGATGGCTCACAACAATAATAACCCGATTTTTGTAACAATAACTATGTACAAGTATTGCAGACAATCCGCACTTGGGATGGGCGCCCAGCATCCACTACGGACTATGAGAAATAGAATTATCGGTAAGTAAATTCTTATTTTCTCTAACGTCCTAAGTGGATGCTGGGGACTCCGTAAGGACCATGGGGATTATACCAAAGCTCCCAAACGGGCGGGAGAGTGCGGATGACTCTGCAGCACCAAATGAGAGAACTCCAGGTCCTCCTCAGCCAGGATATCAATTTTGTAGAATTTTACAAACGTATTTGCTCCTGACCAAGTAGCTGCTCGGCAAAGTTGTAAAGCCGAGACCCCTCGGGCAGCCGCCCAAGATGAGCCCACCTTCCTTGTGGAGTGGGCATTTACAGATTTTTGGCTGTGGCAGGCCTGCCACAGAATGTGCAAGCTGAATTGTACTACAAATCCAACGAGCAATAGTCTGCTTAGAAGCAGGAGCACCCAGCTTGTTGGGTGCATACAGGATAAACAGCGAGTCAGATTTCCCGACTCCAGCCCTCCTGGAAACATATATTTTCAGGGCCCTGACAACGTCTAGCAACTTGGAGTCCTCCAAGTCCCTAGTAGCCGCAGGCACCACAAATAGGTTGGTTCAGGTGAAACGCTGAAAACACCTTAGGGAGAAACTGAGGACGAGTCCTCAATTCCGCCCTGTCCGAATGGAACATCAGATAAGGGCTATTTCAGGATAAAGCCGCCAATTCTGACACGCGCCTGGCCCAGGCCAGGGCCAACAGCATGACCACTTTCCATGTGAGATATTTTAACTCCACAGATTTAAGTGGTTCAAACCAATGTGACTTTTGGAACCCAAAACTACATTGAGATCCCAAAGTGCCACTGGAGGCACAAAAGGAGGCTGTATATGCAGTACCCCTTTTACAAACGTCTGAACTTCAGGGACTGAAGCTAGTTCTTTTTGGAAGAAAATTGACAGGGCCGAAATTTGAACCTTAATGGACCCCAATTTCAGGCCCATAGACACTCCTGTTTGCAGGAAATGTAGGAATCGACCCAGTTGAATTTCCACCGTCGGGCCTTACTGGCCTCGCACCACGCAACATATTTTCGCCAATTGCGGTGATAATGTTTTTGCGGTTACATCCTTCCTGGCTTTGATCAGGATAGGGATGACTTCATCCAGAATGCCTTTTTTCCTTCAGGATCCGGCGTTCAACCGCCATGCCGTCAAACGCAGCCGCGGTAAGTCTTGGAACAGACAGGGTCCTTGCTGGAGCAGGTCCCTTCTTAGAGGTAGAGGCCACGGATCCTCCGTGAGCATCTCTTGAAGTTCCGGTTACCAAGTCCTTCTTGGCCAATCCGGAGCCACGAATATAGTGCTTACTCCTCTCCATCTTATCAATCTCAGTACCTTGGGTATGAGAGGCAGAGGAGGGAACACATACCCTGACTGGTACACCCACGGTGTTACCAGAGCGTCTACAGCTATTGCCTGAGGGTCCCTGGACCTGGCGCAATACCTGTCGAGTTTTTCCCAACGGTTTATAATCATGTGGAAGACTTCTGGGTGAAGTCCCCACTCTCCCGGGTGGAGGTCGTGCTGAGGAAGTCTGCTTCCCAGTTGTCCACTCCCGGAATGAATACTGCTGACAGTGCTATCACATGATTTTCCGCCCAGCGAAGAATCCTTGCAGCTTCTGCCATTGCCCTCCTGCTTCTTGTGCCACCCTGTCTGTTTACGTGGGTGACTGCCGTGATGTTGTCCGACTGGATCAACACCGGCTGACCTTGAAGCAGAGGTCTTGCTAAGCTTAGAGCATTGTAAATGTCCCTTAGCTTCAGGATATTTATGTGAAGTGATGCCTCCAGGCTTGACCATAAGTCCTGGATATTCCTTCCCTGTGTGACTGCTCCCCAGCCTCGCAGGCTGGCATCCGTGGTTACCAGGACCCAGTCCTGAATGCCGAATCTGCGGCCCTCTAGAAGATGAGCACTCTGCAACCACCACAGGAGGGACCCCTTGTCCTTGGTGACAGGGTTATCCGCTGATGCATCTGAAAATGCGACCCGGACCATTTGTCCAGCAGGTCCCACTGGAAAGTTCTTGCGTGGAATCTGCCGAATGGGATTGCTTCGTAGGAAGCCACCATTTTACCCAGAACCCTTGTGCATTGATGCACTGAGACTTGGCTCGGTTTTAGGAGGTTCCTGACTAGCTCGGATAACTCCCTGGCTTTCTCCTCCGGGAGAAACACCTTTTTCTGGACTGTGTCCAGGATCATCCCTAGGAACAGAAAACAAGTCGTCGGAACCAGCTGCGATTTTGGAATAGTGAGAATCCAACCGTGCTGCAGCAACACTACCTGAGATAGTGCTACACCGACCTCCAACTGTTCCCTGGATCTTACCCTTATCAGGGAATTGTCCAAGTAAGGGATAACTAAAATTCTTTTCCTTTGAAGGAATATCATCATTTCGGCCATTACCTTGGTAAAGACCCGGGGTGCCGTGGACCATCCATACGGCAGCGTCTGAACTGATAGTGACAGTTCTGTACCATAAACCTGAGGTACCCTTGGTGAGAAGGGTAAATTTTGACATGAAGGTAAGCATTCTTGATGTCCCGAGACATCATGTAGTCCCCTTCTTCCAGGTTCGCAATCACTGCTCTGAGTGACTCAATCTTGAATTTGAACCTCTGTATGTAAGTGTTCAAAGATTTTAGATTTAGAATCGGTCTCACCGAGCCGTCCGGCTTCGGTACCACAACAGTGTGGAATAATACCCCGTTCCCTGTTGCAGGAGGGGTATCTTGATTATCACCTGCTGGGAATACAGCTTGTGAATGGCTTCCAAAACTGTCTCCCTGTCAGAAGGAGACATCGGTAAAGCCGACTTTAGGAAACGGCGAGGGGGAGACGTCTCGAATTCTAATTTGTACCCCTGAGATATCACCTGAAGGATCCAGGGGTCTACTTGCGAGTGAGCCCACTGCGCGCTGAAATTAATTGAGACGGGCCCCCCACCGTGCCTGATTCTGCTTGTAAAGGCCCCAGCGTATACTGAGGGCTTGGCAGAGGCGGGAGAGGGTTTCTGTTCCTGGGAACTGGCTGATTTCTGCAGCCTTTTTCCTCTCCCTCTGTCACGGGGCAGAAATGAGGAACCTTTTGCCCGCTTATCCAGGAAAAGACTGCGCCTGATAATACGGCGTCTTCTCATGTTGAGAGGCGACCTGGGGTACAAACGTGGATTTCCCAGCTGTTGCCGTGGCCACCAGGTCTGAAAGACCGACCCCAAATAACTCCTCCCCTTAATAAGGCAATACTTCCAAATGCCGTTTGGAATACGCATCACCTGACCACTGACGTGTCCATAACCCTCTACTGGTAGAAATGGACAACGCACTTAGACTTGATGCCAGTCGGCAAATATTCCGCTGTGCATCACGCATATATAGAAATGCATCTTTCAAATGCTCTATAGGCAAAAATATACTGTCCCTATCTAGGGTATCAATATTTTCAGTCAGGGAATCCGACCACGCCAACCCAGCACTGCACATCCAGGCTGAGGCGATTGCTGGTCGCAGTATAACACCAGTATGTGTGTAAATACATTTTAGGATACCCTCCTGCTTTCTATCAGCAGGATCCTTAAGGGCGGCCATCTCAGGAGAGGATAGAGCCCTTACAAGCGTGTGAGCGCTTTATCCACCCTAGGGGGTGTTTCCCAACGCACCCTAACCTCTGGCGGGAAAGGATATAATGACAATAACATTTTAGAAATTATCAGTTGTTATCAAGCGAAACACACGCATCATCACACACCTCATTTAATTTCTCAGATTCAGGAAAACTACAGGTAGTTTTTCCTCACCGAACATAATACCCCTTTTTGGTGGTACTCGTATTATCAGAAATGTGTAAAACATTTTTCATTGCCTCAATCATGTAACGTGTAGCCCTACTGGAAGTCACATTTGTCTCTTCACCGTCGACACTGGAGTCAGTATCCGTGTCGGCGTCTATATCTGCCATCTGAGGTAACGGGCGCTTTAGAGCCCCTGACGGCCTATGAGACGTCTGGACAGGCACAAGCTGAGTAGCCGGCTGTCTCATGTCAACCACTGTCTTTTATACAGAGCTGACACTGTCACGTAATTTCTTCCAACAGTTCATCCACTCAGGTGTCGACCCCCTAGGGGGTGACATCACTATTACAGGCAATCTGCTCCGTCTCCACATCATTTTTCTCCTCATACATGTCGACACAAAAGTACCGACATACAGCACACACACAGGGAATGCTCTGATAGAGGACAGGACCCCACTAGCCCTTTGGGGAGACAGAGGGAGAGTTTGCCAGCACACACCAGAGCGCTATATATATATATACAGGGATAACCTTATATAAGTGTTTTTCCCCTTATAGCTGCTGTATAGTTAATACTGCGCCTAATTTGTGCCCCCCCCTCTCTTTTTTAACCCTTTCTGTAGTGTAGTGACTGCAGGGGAGAGCCAGGGAGCTTCCCTCCAACGGAGCTGTGAGGGAAAATGGCGCCAGTGTGCTGAGGAGACAGGCTCCGCCCCCTTATCGGCGGCCTTATCTCCCGTTTTTTTATGTATTTTGGCAGGGGTTAAATGCATCCATATAGCCCAGGAGCTATATGTGATGCATTTTTTGCCATCCAAGGTGTTTATTATTGCGTCTCAGGGCGCCCCCCCCCCAGCGCCCTGCACCCTCAGTGACCGGAGTGTGAAGTGTGCTGAGAGCAATGGCGCACAGCTGCAGTGCTGTGCGCTACCTTGTTGAAGACAGGACGTCTTCTGCCGCCGATTTTCCGGACCTCTTCTGTCTTCTGGCTCTGTAAGGGGGCCGGCGGCGCGGCTCTGGGACCCATCCAAGCTGGGCCTGTGATCGTTCCTCTGGAGCTAATGTCCAGTAGCCTAAGAAGCCCAATCCACTCTGCACGCAGGTGAGTTCGCTTCTTCTCCCCTTAGTCCCTCGATGCAGTGAGCCTGTTGCCAGCAGGTCTCACTGAAAATAAAAAACCTAAACTAAAACTTTCACTAAGAAGCTCAGGAGAGCCCCTAGTGTGCACCCTTCTCGTTCGGGCACAGAGATCTAACTGAGGCTTGGAGGAGAGTCATGGGGGGAGGAGCCAGTGCACACCAGATAGTCCTAAAGCTTTCTTTAGATGTGCCCAGTCTCCTGCGGAGCCGCTATTCCCCATGGTCCTTACGGAGTCCCCAGCATCCACTTAGGACGTTAGAGAAATAGGATATGCTCTGCCCGATGTGACATGACACATTAGCTAAGGTGGCCAAATGTTCTGGATAAGTGTGGCCTGAGCCCAGAATCTGATATGCCTCTGCCACACATGCTAGATATTGTGATCATCATCTACCAGGATAACGAATGGGGGCAGCCACGGTTTTGCTTTATACGGTTCTTACTCACTCAGTGGCCACCTTATTAGGTACATCTGTACGTTAATTAAAATATCTAATCAGTTAATCCTTTGGCAGCAGCTCAGTACATAAAAGCATACAGACATGGTCAAGAGGTTCAGTTGTTGTGCAGACCAAACACTAAAATAGGGAAGAAATGTGATCCAAGTTCCTCTGAATGTGGAATGATTGTTGGTGCCAGATGGGGTGGTTTCAATATTTCAGAACATTTCTAGAGCTTACAGATAATGGTGCGCAAAACAAAAACATCCACTGTGGGTGAAAACACCTGGTTAACAAGATAGGTCAGAGGATAATGTCAGGCTGGTTCAAAGTGACAAGTAACTCAAATAACCATGCACTACCACAATGGCATGGAGAAGAGCCTATGGGTGGTATGCAATTCATGTCGGATCCTTTCCGACGGAAAGTATCCGACATGAGTGTATTCAATGGCCTGCCAAACCCGACAGGTTTTGCCCGTTCCCAACAATGGCAATCCGACTTTTTTTTAAAGTTGGATTGACATTGTCGGAAATGGGGCTAAAACATTTGGTGTTTGGCCGCGCTTCCGACAATACATGTGGATCGGTGGCTTGGATTCTGACAAGTCGGATTTCCCGACTTGACGGAAAAAAAACACCTTTCCAACAAAACGCCAGTTTTTGACAATAGTTGAATACACCCCTATATGAGCGTACAACATGCCAAACCTTTGCATTGATTGGGCTACAGCACAAAACACCTGACCAGGTTCCACTCCTGTCAGCTAAGAACAGGAAACTAAAGCTACGGTGGGTACAGTGTCACAATTTTTTTTAAAGATTTTGCCAAATCTCAAGTTCTGCTGTGACGTTGCAGATGAGAGAGTCAGAATTTGGAGTAAATTACATGAATTCTTCAATCTATTCTGCCATGTACCAAAAGTTCAGGCTGGTAGTGGTGCGGTGAATGTATTCTTCGCACACGTTTAGTCCCTTAGTACTACTTGAGCATTGTTTAAATGCCACAGTCTACCTGCTTATTGTTGCTGATCATGTGCATCCCTTTATGCCCACATCCTACCCATCTGCTAATGGCTACTTCCAGCAGGATAACAGCACATGTCACAAAGCACACGTCATAGCAAGCTGGTTCCACAAACATGACAAGGAGTTCATTGTAGTAGGACGGTCTCCACGGTCACCACATAGCACTCTGGGGCAGATGTATTAACCTGGAGACGGCAAACCAGTGATATGTGCAAGGTGATAAAGGGACGAGCCAATCAGCTCCAATATGTAAATTAACAGTTGGGATCTGATTGGCTAGTGCCTTTATCACCTTGCACATATCATTGGTTTATCACTTCCTTATGCCTTCTCCAGGTTAATACATCTGCCCCTCTAATACCAAAGATTTGCGTCATGAATGTGCAGCTGATAAATCTGCTGAAACTGCGCAATGCCACAAACCTTTAGTCTCATCTGGGAGGTCCTGCACACAGTGCTAGAGACATGTACCTAATATAATGTAGCTACTAAGTGCAGACTAGAAAACATGGCATCCAGATGAAAAGTTTCTCTATTTAAGTGACAGAAGCTGTGCATGCTCAAGGAGACCAGAGTCAGGAAAATTGTTACCTATTTGTAGCCAAAGTACTGATGAGAGAATACATGGCTGTCCCATTCTTGGCCCGGATTATGGCATCCAAGTTGTGTTCAAGGACCTTTTTATTGTTCTGTACTTCTCTTAGGATCCGCTCTGCATCTTCAAACATAGACTTTGGAGGATTCACGTCCATCCGCCAAACAGAATGATGTTTATATAGATTGGAGGGAATAATCAGCTGCTCCCTGGGCTAAGAACAGAAACAGATACATTCTCGTGTGTACATCAGTAAATAGTTACCTACATTACAACCCCTTCTCTTTCAATAGTTTCCCGGTTTAGAAACATCATTAAGAAATGAAATTTAAAGGGGGAACCTTTGTAAAACCTGGAAGACACCGATACATTACTGTATGAGCAGGTGCATCAGCAAAGAGTTACACAGAGCAGAACCTACGTATCACTGTAAAGGACCTGCGGAGAGGCTTAGCCGACACCGGAGTTTGGGGTGCACAGTACAGGGCTAGTGGCTGACAAATTATCTGCACAGAGAGAAAACCTTTCCTATGTCCTCATCACTACAGTCAGCGACTGAAACATGAAAAACAATACTCGGATAAGACTGAAACACGCTGAAACAACACACTCTGTTACTTTAGGACTACAATACCAAATCTTACATTTGGAGAAGATCGGAAACACATTTGAGGAAAGACCGTTCTGCCAATCATACACAGAGTTGCTTCCATGCCCCTACTGCATAGTCTTAAGCTCCACAGGTTGGGAAATGTTACAGAGTTCGTGCTAGTGGAGAAGTTGCCCAAATAAACCAGCTTCTAACCTTTATCTAGAAGAGACTTTGAAATAGTAGTTAGAAGCTGATTGGTTACTTTGGGAAAACTTCTCCACTACCTCTCTCCAAGGCTTGATATATCACCCCACGTAACAGAGAGAGCTGGCATAACGGTGCACAGGCTTTCACTTAGAGATGTTGCGCTGTACCGGATGTGAATGGCAGAAGTCCTAAATGCCGTGAACATAATACATGAGAGCACACGATGGGGGCCCAGATGGAGAGTCCAGGTAGTAGAAAGGGACTTTGTAAAATTGATTATTAAAGTAGAAACCTCTGCAACATCCCCAGTATTGGGTGTAACTTTAAAAAGGGAAATATCACTGTACACTCAAGGAATAGTTTGCACCACTATCTACAGGACAAACGGCAATGTATTACATAGACCACAGGTTCTCAAACTCGGTCCTCAGGACCCCACACAGTGCATGTTTTGCAGGTCTCCTCACAGAATCACAAGTGAAATAATTAGCTCCACCTGCGGACCTTTTAAAATGTGTCAGTGAGTAATTAATACACCTGTGCACTTGCTGGGTTACCTGCAAAACATGCACTGTGTGGGGTCCTGAGGACCAAGTTTGAGAACCTATGACATAGACCAGTGGTTCTCAAACTCGGTCCTCAGGACCCCACACAGTGCATGTTTTGCAGGTAACCCAGCAGGTGCACAGGTGTATTAATTACTCACTGACACATTTTAAAAGGTCTGCAGGTGGAGCTAATTATTTCACTTGTGATTCTGTGAGGAGACCGGCAAAACATGCACCGTGTGGGGTCCTGAGGACCGAGTTTGAGAACCTGTGACATAGACCAACAGCCAACGTACAGCAAACGTATAGAGGCTCAAACAGATCTAGCATAGGAACTGATTCATCTGTATCTATGCAATGCTGCCACTTTGCAGATCTAGAATCCATAAACGTAACCACCACAAAGGTCATTACAATCTTCTAGCAGGCATACCTTCAATTCATCCACTTCAGTTTTCCACTGTTTCGCATCCTAAAATTAAACAAGAGTATTTTTGTTTTATAAGAATAAAACATGTGAGACATAGCTTCTATACATCCATTATACCATTTATATATACTGTAATAGTGCAACACTTCCAATCCTGGAGCAAAACCACTGCCTATAGCACAAGCGCACCAGATATAGATAAAATATATACAACTGACGCGTCTCATTCAGGAGAAGATGTATCAGAATGTTATTCTAGATGATCTTACAGGAGCATTAATGCAGGAGAGATTTATCAAAGCTTAGAGAGTCCCATTTAATTAGGAAATAGCAGAATTTCAGAAAAGCGGTGGTCTTCAGGTTGCCGGCTGTCGGGATCCCGGCGCACAGTATACCGGCGCCGGAATCCCGACAGCCGGCATACCAACACTTTTTCTCCCTCGTGGGGGTACACCACCCCCCTGGAGGGAGAATAAATAGCGTGGCCACCGTGCCCTCAGCGTGGCAAGCGCAGCGAGCCCGCAAGGGGCTCATTTGCGCTCGCCACGCTGTCGGTATGCCGGCGGTCAGGCTTCCGGCGCCGGTATGCTGGTCGCCGGGTGCCCGGCCGCCGGCATACCATACTAGACCCTCAGAAAAGCAGAAGGTGCAGTACTGTAGAATTCACTGACATGAATGTAGCATCCTAGACATGGGAGTACCATTGTTTTGCAAGAAGGTACACAAGTGGGATGCTGACCGCACCCCATAAGGCATAGGACAAAGCGCTTAAAAGGTGTTCAACAATGACAATGAGAGAATGGCAGATGCCGGCAGTCTGGAGAAGACAGGACCTGTTCATCCTCACCTTCACCATGTCCTGCATCTTCTGCTTTAGCGTATGCAGGTCCTGCAGCACATCCCCGGCTTTCTGCACTGCACTGTTGGATGACAATGCCGTGCTTTGACTGTAGATTTTAGCACCACTGACGCCATCATTCTGAGGAAAGCTGGAAGAACAACAAATGAATCTCATTATGAAGAGAACCGATTTCCGGTCTTTCCGGAAAATATTTCTAGATTTATCTTCTAGGATAGGAAAGTGCTGAAGTCTCTATAGTCAAAATCATAAAATCGAACACAGTCTTGCAATTAGCAATAATTACAAAACCAGCGCACAATGGAATGTTTTTGAATCTGAAAAATATTTTTGAATTGCACGTGCGAATTTGCTTTTCAATATTTCATTTGCTCTCTAGGGGCAGCCGGAGAAGATGGATTTACAGCCGCACTGTAATCCAACTCTGATGCTGTTGCTGGAATCCTTCAGTAGAAAGCTTAATATACAATCACTGTATATTATAAACCATAACACGTCAATCGCACGCACTGCCTTGCCAGCAGGAAATCTGTACACCTGGTCCTATAACAGTGCCCACAGTAAGCGATATGTATAGTAGGATTATTTCATTGCTATGCTGTATCTCATTGAACTAAACAGTCTCTTCTAGCTCCAGTCTTGACTTTGGAAGTGCTCCAAAGGAATCACACCCACAGCACTCTAGGCAGACACAATAGGCCGTAAGCGGCCCAGACAACTTTTAAAATGTGCCAGCAACTCATTACTTTCCTTACATTAGTAAATTTGGAGCAGGGCCAGCTGCACACATCTCTCATTAAGACACCCAATCGCTATTGATAAAGCCGCTGGTTGTCATGGATACTGGACTCGCAAACTTAATCACACTTACTAGTGTTACAACTGGTTTTACTCAATGTGAAATAAACATTTAATTCAAACATGAGGCAGCTGGAAAGTGACAGATAAGCAGAAGATAGACTTCAATGGTGCTGTGCAGAGTTCTCCGAACATATCATTTATATTATTTCAGTCATTAGGTTCTCACTGAAGAAATGTGTGTGTGTTAAATCGGTATCCGGTCTTTGGGTCGACCACTATTGGTCATTATGTTGACATGTCAAAGGTCGAGATTAAGATTGGGGGGAGTGTGTTCAAAAATAAAGCAGCCAGTATTTACTCTGCACAGAAACAATATAACCCACCCAAATCTAACTCTCTCTGCACATGTTACATCTTCCCCACCTGCAGTGAACATGGGGGGTAATTCCAAGTTGATCGCAGCAGGAATTTTGTTAGCAGTTGGGAAAAACCATGTGCACTGCAGGAGGGGCAGATTTAACATGTGCAGAGAGAGTTAGATTTGGGTGGGGTGTTCAAAGTGAAATCTAAATTGCAGTGTAAAAATAAAGCAGCCAGTATTTACCCTGCACAGAAACAAAATAACCCACCCAAATCTAACTCTCTCTGCAAATGTTATATTTGCCCCCCCCTGCAGTGCACATGGTTTTGTCCAGTTGCTAACAAACTTGCTGCTGCGATCAACTCAGAATTACCCCCATGGTTTTGCCCATTAATGTGCTTTTTTTTGTTTGCCAACAAACCTGAGTAACCCCCAGAAACCACATGACTCTGACAAAGTCAATCTCACAGATCAACCTAGTGAAATGGGTGAAGATTACCAAATACTCTCTGCCCACTCCATACATTCAATCACTTGGAATAGAAGGCGGCTGCTACAGGTACATATTTGCATCTATAGGTGTGAATAAAGAAAATGCTGCAGATCTGGATCCCAAGCTACCCCAAACCATCCTCATAATGACCCAATGTTGATTAAATGCCACGTTCAGTAGTTATAGTTACCTGTCATTAAAGTGCCTTTTGTCAGTTGTTGTCAGATTTAAGGGAGTGTGGGTTTTATACCCTGATCTAGACAGGGGAGTGCCATTCTGTCCAAGAATCTGCTGCAAAAAATGTACTTGACCTGTTAAGCAAATAGTTTATAGTGAGAGGTTATTTTAATGTATTTCTGACTAGCACAACAGTTATTCAATAATTGGAGCAACAAAATTCCCAGAATTAAAAAAAAAAAAAAAAATGTTTTGATTTATTTTAACAGCCGTAAAGTCCACGGTCCATCAGTAGATCTTCAAGAGACCAAGTAAGCTTGCCTACCACAATTCAAAATTGTGAGACACCCACAAAAATAATCGCTGTGGTAGACTTACAGTTGATAACGCTATTTCTCCTAAGTCCACAGGATAACATTGGGATATGATGTAGCGGATTGGCACCAAACAATCAATGCTTTCGGCCTCCCAGCATGCAACAGGCTCGTCCATATATCCCCAACTCCTGGCTCAGGCAAATCAGTTGTTTTTCCAAAGCTCAAGGCAGGAGCATCATAGAGAGCCCTAATCAGGCGAGAAGAACGCACATGCACACCCTTCCGTACAAGAAGGAAGAGGTTAGTGAGTGAAAAGATACTCAAATCAGGTGCGTCGGGTGGGATCCCTGTGGACTTAGGAGAAATAGCGTTATCAATGGTAAGTCTACCATAATGATTATTTCTCTGGCAGGGTCCACAGGTTAAACACAGGATGACACTGGGATGTCCCAAAGCAATTTAGTGGAGGGGACGCTCTAGATTGGAAAGAAGAATCCTTCGCCCGAATTCAGCGTCCTGAGAGGCAATGGTATCAAAGGCATAATGTCTAATGAATGTGTTAATTGAAGACCATATGGCTGCCTTACATATCTGTTCTGCTGAAGCACCACTTTGTGCTGCCCATGACGGACCTACCATACAAGTAGAGTGAGCAGAGACATTAGCCGGAACAGGGAGATAAGCTTGAGAATATGCTTCTGAAATAGTCATCCGAAGCCACCTCGCCAGAGTCTGCTTATCAGCAGGCCATCCTCTCCTGTGAAATCCATAGAGAATGAAGAGAGTGGCTGTTTTTCTAGTACGATCCACGTACATCCTTAAGGCATGGACTACGTCCAACGATGCATCTCCCACAGAAATGGTCCGGCACTTGGAAGTTCGAGACTACACATCTTCGTGGAATTTAGACACCACCACAGGAAGATACCCAGATTTTGTTCTGAGAACCGTTCTGTCTGGATAAAAAGAAAACAGAAAAGGAGGGCGACATAACAATGCCCCTAAATCTGAAACTCTTCTAGCTCAAGCAATGGCCAGTAGAAAAATAAATTTAGCTGTCAACCATTTAAGATCCACTAATTTTAGTGGTTCAAATGGGGCAACTTGAAGGGCCTTCAGGACTAAGTTTAAGTCCCAAGGCACTGTAGGAGGAACAAAAGGAGGTTGAATGTGCAGCATTCCGTGGAAAAAAGTGCACACATCCTGTAGGTTAGCAATTTTCTTTTGGAACCATACAGTCAATGCCGACACCTGTACTCTCAAGGAAGCCACCCGTAAACTTTTGTCCATTCCTGCTTGAAGGAATGCTAAGACTCTGGAAACTCTGATAGACCTAGGGTCAAATGTCCGGTAACTACACCATTGAATATAGGCTTGCCATATTTGGTGATAAATGCGAGCTGAGGAAGGTTTCCTTGCTCTGAGCATAGTTGGAATTACCTGTTGTGAGAATACTCTTGCCTTCAGGATGGAAGTCTCAAGAGCCACGCTGTCAAAGACAGTTGATCCAGGTGCTTCTGATAGCAAAGCCCCTGACACAGTAGATCTGGACGTTTAGGGAGTAGGAATGGAGCATCCATCAACATCTTCTGCATATCTGTGTATCAATGTCTTCTGGGCCAAGCCGGAGCTATAAGTTTCACGGCGCCCCTTCCTTGTTATGCCATTCGCATCACCCTGGGTAATATGGCGATTGGTGGAAATACATAGGCCAGACGAAAATCCCATCTCACTGACAGGGCATCCACAAACATTGCTTTGGGATCCTTTGTTCTTGACCCGTATGCAGGAACTTTGTTGTTCTGATGGGACGCCATGAGATCCATCTCTGGTAACCCCCACTTGTCTACCAGACTTTGGAAGACCTCGGGGTATAAGGCCCATTCATTTGCATGAATAGCGCATCGACTGAGAAAATCCACTTCCCAGTTTAGGACTCCCGGAATTAACACTGCGAACAAGGCTGGAAGATGAAGTTCTGCCCACTTTAACATGTGACTTACCTCCTTCGTTGCTTTTTGGCTGCAAGTTCATCCCTGATGGTTGTGGTATCCTACTGCCGTTGCGTTGTCCGGGCGCATCTGAACTG
The DNA here is from genome assembly GCF_028390025.1 of Pseudophryne corroboree. Taxonomy (NCBI): domain Eukaryota; kingdom Metazoa; phylum Chordata; class Amphibia; order Anura; family Myobatrachidae; genus Pseudophryne; species Pseudophryne corroboree. The sequence goes on from NC_086455.1 coordinate 41,705,035, forward strand.
GTTTCCCCTGAAGGATGTCCTTTGCCTGAATCAGCGCCATGTATATGGCCCAGAGATCCAATATATTTATTGGCAGGCAACTTTCTTCCTTGGTCCACTTCCCCTGTAAACAAAACCTTACTGACACCGCTGCCCAGCCCTGAAGGCTGGCATCCATTGTCAGAATTTCCCAATCTGATATCCAAAAGGGTCTCCCTTTGTCCAGATGGGATGTCTGTAGCCACCAGGCTAATTACCTCCTTACTTCCAAAGTAAGGACCGTAGTCTGCGTTTTTATTGTCTGATGAAAACCATTCCATTTGGTAAGGATCAGATGTTCCAGAGGCCTTGAATTGAACTGAGCATAAGCTACCATGTTGAATGTTGACACCATCAATCCCATCACACGCATTGCTGCGTGAATGGATACCTTTCGATTGTGTAGCAGCTCCTGAATCCTTGACTGAACTTTGGATATTTTGTTCAGAGGTAACATTACTCTCTGAAGGCTCGAATCCAAAACAGCCTGCAAGTGAGTCATCAGCTGTGACGGAACCAGAGACTATTTCACCCAATTTATGAGCCAACTGTACTTTTGCAGACACACTATTGTCTGTTGCAGATGACACAGAAGCAATTCCTGAGACTGTGCCAGGATTAAAAGATCGTCGAGGTATGGACAAATTCCACCATCATTTTGGTAAATACTCTGGGGGCTGTGGCCAATCCGACTGGCAGGGCCTGGAACTGAAAAAGCTGTTGGAGGATAGCAAACCTGAGATAGCGCTGATAGGACAAGGCTATAGGAACATGTAGGTAAGCATCCTGGATGTCCACGGATACCATAAAAATCCCCTGACCTCAAGGCCAAAATAATGGAACGTAAAGTTTCCATATGAAACCGAGGCACCCAAATGTACTTGTTCAGCACTTTGAGACCGAGTATGGGCCAGAACGACCCACTTGGCTTCTGGAATAAAAACAGGTTGGAGCAAAAACCCTGTCCTCGTTTTGCAGGAGGAACTAGAACGATTACTCCTGACTGAAGCAACTTCTGAACTGCCTCTTGCAAAGCCCTGGCCTTCGTCTCTACTAAAGACGAGCTGGTATAAAAAAACCTTTGAAGAGGGTGGTTCTCGAAAGCAAATGCATAACAGAGATACCGCTTCTTGCACCCAGGGATCTGTGGTAGACTGCTGCCAGATCTGGGCAAATTGAAGAAGTCTGCCTCCCACCCTGGGATCCCCCAGGTGGAGGCCCGCACCATCAGGCTGATGGCTTATCTTCTGTTTTAGAAAACGGGACTCTGTTAGCCTAATGCTTTTTAGTCTTGCCAGACTTGTTGTATTGGGACTGTTTGCCATCACCTTTCCCTTGAGACCGAAAAGGCAGAAAAGCTGGAACTTTGGGCTTGAATTTGACCATGGAAGGAAACTTTACTTTCTTGGAGACTGATTCTGACTCCAAAATACGGTTTTATTCTTTACCAAAAAGAATATCTCCAGAAAAAGGTAAAGACTCCAAAACCTTTTTGGATTCTGAATCAGCTTTCCATGTACGTAGCCAAACTGCTCTGTGAGCGGCTACTGCTGAAGCTGATGTCTGAGAGGCAATTGTACCCATATCTAAGGCTGCTTCTTCCAAAAACATTGCAGCCTGTTTGATATATGCAACATGGGACTTTTGCTCTCTAGATGTCATTGAAAGATCCCCTTCCAATGCATTAGCCCAAGAAGCCAGTGCTTTAGCCATCCAGGCTGAAGCCATGGCTGATCTTATGATTTCCCCAGACAGGGAAAAAAATGGTTTTTAGAAAACCATCCACTCTCCTATCTGTGACATCTTTGAATGATGTTGAAGGCAGGGGTAATGTACTACTTACTACTTTGGGGGCCACCTCCCTCTTTCAACAGTCCCCACCCGGAAGAGGATAATTGGAATTCCATTTCCTAGAAATTCTAAAATTTCTTACTGGGCGTAGCACAAGCCTCTTCCATAATTTCCGTCAGCTGATCTGACCCGGGAAACTCAGTCTTAACTGTTTTGGGACGTTTAAACACAGGTGCCTTGGATTTTAACACAGGCTTTGCTGATTCTTCTAAGGATAGAATGGCTTTCATTGCATTAATTAACTCAGATATGTCCATTGAGCTGAGACCTTCTTCCTCATCTTCGTATGCAGAACCAGAGTGTAATGAGTCTTCATCCTGCGACGAATCCTCATGTGAAACATGTGTAGACTGTGAAGATGTTGTTTCAGGTCTACGTGATTTACTTACCACTGGCTTTTCAGCCTGCTTCTGTTGAGATGTTGCTACTTTCCCTGCTGGAAGTGATAAACCACAGGTGGAATGCTGAACATAAGGGTTAATAGTGTAACTTATCCCTGGTACAGAAGTTGGAATTTTCCGCTCCGCTGTACTGGCTGATGTCTGTGCAAACATAGACCATGGGGGATCAACTTGCACCTGTGTTTATTTTTCAAGAGACCTTAGTGAAAACTAAAACAATTTGCACACAAACCATCCTGAACCAGATCCTGAGAGGTTAACCCAGCTTTGCAAGACAAACATGATAGGAGTGTTGGTGCTGCTGTGAGTGTATTTTCCTCACCCTTGCCGCTCCTATACCTGATAAATAATCACACTTGCACAGTGTACTACACAATTTGTGATTGTAATCACTTTAAGTTTTGTTAAAGTGACATACAATCAGACCCTACCCTGCTTTGCACCAGCACTGAGGATCGGAATAGACAGGGAAAAAACTGTCAGAATTACAGTAAAGACAGCAATCACACTAGCAATCAGTCACAGGTTATACATTAGTATAATAATCAATATGAGCATATAATCAACTACAAATACATTTCAAGTATGTAGGAGAAACATTACTGCATTACCTCATATAAGATTTTAACCGTATTCAGACGCATAGCGAAAGAAAACAACAGTAATAATTATCAGACTCATATGCATTAGGCACTTATCCAACTATTCGTACTCAAAATGTAGATAGAGACTTGGAGCCTAATTCAGACCTGATCAGTGCTGTGTGTTTTCACAGAGCGGGCGATCAGGTCTGAACTGCGCAGGCGCTGCAGGGCACCGGCGCATGCCAGAGAGCCGATGGCCATCTCAGCCCAGCGATCGCCTCTGCCTGATTGACAGGCAGAGGCGGATGCTGGGCGGGCCCGGAGGCGTTTGGGCGCCGTTTTGGGGGTGCGGTCCGGCCAATGCAGACCGTGCGGGGCGGGCCGCGGCAGTTGCGTGATGTCACACGCAGCCGCTGCGACCCAGGATGCGACGAGTAGCTCCCTGCCCACGCGCAGGAGCTGCGCTGGTAAGGAGCTACTCTTCTGGTACAAAAGCGGCGATGCTTTTGTACTTGTGCAGGGGGGTCGGAGCCAGACATGCAGGGCGGACTAGCCCTGTGCTGGGCGTCCCCCTGCAATTCTGTGAAACTGATTGTAGATGTGCTAAATTTAGCACATCTACGATCAGGTCTGAATTAGGGCCCTCATTCCGAGTTGTTCGCTCGGTAATTTTCTTTGCATCGCAGCGATTTTCCGCTAATTGCGCATGCGCAATGTTCGCACTGCGACTGCGCCAAGTAAATTTGCTATGCAGTTAGGTATTTTACTCACGGCATTACAAGGTTTTTTCTTCGTTCTGGTGATCGTAATGTGATTGACAGGAAGTGGGTGTTTCTGGGCGGAAACTGCCCGTTTTATGGGTGTGTGTGAAAAAACGCTGCCGTTTCTGGGAAAAACGCGGGAGTGTCTGAAGAAACAGGGGAGTGTCTGGGTGAACGCTGGGAGTGTTTGTGACGTCAAACCAGGAACGAAACGGACTGAACTGATCGCAGTTGCAGAGTAAGTCTGGAGCTACTCAGAAACTGCTAAGAAGTGTCTTTTCGCAATTCTGCTAATCTTTCGTTCGCAATTTTACTATGCTAAGATTCACTCCCAGTAGGCGGCGGCTTAGCGTGTGCAAAGCTGCTAAAAGCAGCTTGCGAGCGAACAACTCGGAATGACCACCTAGGCCCTTAGTGCTGTATTACCCGTGCTCAGTAGAGTGGGATACAGGGACACTCTCCCCGCTTCCAGGACCGATCAATACATTTGCGAACGCCGAGTGGATCCAGACGCTAATGGTGTACACAACCGCTCTGTGAACCTATGGTGAACACATACGCCCAAGTGAACACTGATGCACCAGTCACACAGCCGCCTGTGCTGCGACTGGGCCCCTTAGTACACAGCGTCTCAGACGGAAGCGGGAAAACAGTTCATGGTTTGGGACTTGGAGAAAACTGGTCATGAACCGGGGGGAGAGGCGACCAGGGGAGCGTCTGACTCCCCACTGCTGACAACAACCCTAGGGATCGCGGCCTCATACTACCCCTGGGGCCTATGATCCCTAAGGCCTAGCGCTGGTGCACTCTCAATAGCGTCAGCGACTGGTAGTCTCCTCCCAAAACAGTGCGGCTGCGTCCGTGTTACCCCTCTAAGCGGAACCGATGCCTTACCTTGTCCCCGTGTTCCGGCCACAGCCTGGTAATGTCTGCTGGACCTGCTAGTATATCCGACACAGACGCCCGCCGAAACAGCACTGTACTCATGGATATGTGATGTTGCGACCTGGCGGGGAGTTGTTGGAGCGACTCTTTCTAAGGTACGTGTAAGACACTTTTTAGAAAGATCACTCAAGAAAAATAGTAAGACAATAAAAATAAAGTAAGAAAGCTTATGGCTGCTAAAAAAAAACCCAGCAGCCCTCTGACCATGGTCCGGCTCCTGCCGCACCAAACAAAAAACTGATTAGCCTGAGCCAGGAGGTGGGGATATATGGACGGGCCCGTTGCATGCTGGGAGGCCGAAAAGCTTTGACAGTTTAGTGCAAATCCGCTGTCGCTTCATCATATCCCAATGTTATCCTGTGGACCCTGCAGGAGAAAACAGCTTATGTTAAAAAGACTGTCTGGAGAGAGAGACCCTCCTGTGGAACTACTGTAGGAGAAATACAGTTTCCCATCTGGGAAACTTCACATTCACAGTATCAAGTGGTTCAAGGGGATTATCAAGATGTTCAAGGTGAGGTAGTTTTAATGCAGTAAAAACACTAAATTCAGGTATCAAGGGACTTTATGGGAGTCACAAATGCGTTACGCCACGCAAACATGTCTGCACCTCTGGTAACAGTGTCACTCTCTCCTGGAAAGAGAGCACAGAGATGAGCTTTTAAGGAACTCTGTTTTAGTCTATTATCCAAGTTATTCTGCAAATACAAGAGCAGGTGAACTAACTGAAAAGGAACGTTGGAAGCTTTTCTTCCTGCACCCAGAAACATAAGTCTTCTAAACCCTCTGATTATTAATTGCTGTAACAGGCTTTCTAGCTCTGAGCATGGTTCTGACAACTCTATTGGAGAAGACCTTTTTCTAAAGGATCATAGCTTCAACTACCACAATGTTAAAGCCAGACACACAATCCCATCAGCTGCACCCCAGTAATGCACAAATACAGAGAGTATCATGTCACCAAAGAGCACCTGCGTCAGTACTTCACTTTCCGGCTCGTAAATAACCTACCGAAGTAACATTTTACAAAACAAAATCATCTTAATTTCCAAGTGGTTTTGGCTTCTTTTTAGACTGCTGGATTGCTGCTGAATCTGTCTTCTCTTTTGCACAACATAAAGAATGGATCGCAGTTGAGAGGTCGGCAATTGCAAGAAAATGGCAAACGACTCACAATATATATATATATATATATATATATATATATATATATATAAAAACATAGTTGCTGATGTTCTATTGATTTAGAAAACCATTGACAACACTTAATACCCTCATTCTCAATCCAATTCAAGCAGGCTGGAGAGGGCTGTGGCCCTAATCACTCACCTGAACTGGCTGGATTTGTGGAATCCCCCACACTCTCTCTTCCTATTAATGCTTTTGATGGAACTTGCACATCCATAGATATAGGTACTGGTGCAAACCTGCGGGGAGCTGGAGTCTCCAAGGGAGATTTCTCTGATTGATGTGTAATCTCTGCAACAACTTTAAGATGGGAAAAAGGATACAGAGTAATTTACCCAACTGTTCCAAAGTCTCTATTCTCATATGCACACTGATGATTTGAGGTAAGTAGGTAAAGATTGATAAGGCATGTTCCAATCACACAGATCAGAGTTACACAATGTTTTTTTCAATGTACAGTTCTAGCTACCATCTGCAATGCTCAAATAATTATAGCCCAGAGTGACTGTGTGTATAACGCTGGGCATGGCTAGGAGCTCTCATTGGGTTACCAGCAAGTCTATTCCACCCAGGCCACAGCCGATTCAGCGAGAAACGCCCTCCCCACACAGGTTACATCCAATGGGAGGTTCTGCCCTTTGGCTGCTGTGTGTTCCCAGAGCAGGATTAACAATGGGGCTGATGGAGCTGCAGCTCCAGGTCCACACTCTAAAATAGGCCCACTGCATCTGCAGCAACATACCCTCCAACAAGGTATACATACAAATTGGCACAAATTCGAAAAGGGGGCATGGACACGCCCCTTTTCCTATACTTTCAATGGAAGTTTGGAGAGCTAAAAATCGGTACAGACCATAAAAAAAAAAAAGTACTGAACCTGCCAAAAAGGTACAGCTGGAGGGTATGCCACTGCATCTGCAGCAAGTCTCTGCGCTGTACATAGGAGGAAAAAAAAACTTTTACTGCAGTGTCCTATGTCCTGCTGCCAGTCCACCTGTCCCCTCCGGCATCAACAATCCCCACTTCCTAGTCGCGGCGCAGGTGGAACAAAAGCTGCAGCAGCCACCGGCATAGATGTGTATGAAAGCGGCGCAGAGGAAGGCCCTCCCTGCGCCGCATACTCTCTAAACCCTGGAGCCTACTCTGCGCGTCATGTCACAGAAGTGCTCCCACGCCACAGCCGCACACAGAGGCCCCGACTCCGAAACACGGCACCTGGGCTGCCGGCCTGGAAGCCCCGAGATGGCTAATGTAACGGATAGAGTGGGTGATATCACGGAGGGTAATGTCTGGACGCTGAATCAATGTAAAAGGAGACAGTGCTGTGCAGTGCAGTGGGTGTGCAGTGTCACTGACACTGCACAGCACTCTCACCTTTTACATTGATTCAGCGAGTCAGTCAGTTCTGCCAGCCAGTCACTATTGTTAGTGCCGATGTCCCAACGCGCCGCATTACAGGGAAGCAGACGCACTAAAACTACAGCTCCCAGCTGCCCCTAGCACCGAAGCATTTCGGCGCTAAGGACTGCTGGGAGCTGTAGTTTATTGAGTGCATCTTCTTCCCTGTAATACGGTGCATTGGGATACCGGCGCTAACAATAGTGACTGGCTGCTTGGCTGTTGTGCGAGTCTCCGGGAGAGCCACTACCAAAGGGAGGACAGCAGCTTAGCTGCTTCCAGGAGGAGAAGCATTACCCGCCCCTCCCCCACTCGCAGTACCTCAGGGTCCCATCCACGGCACCCCCACACAAACCCCCTCCACCACCCACGGTGGCTCCGGACCACCTCCCCCACCTGCAGCACCCCCGCACCCGCCCCCAACCGCGGCACCATTGCACCCGCCGCCCCTCCCACAACCACGGCACCCCCGCAACCGCTCATCCCCCATTCGAGATGGCTCCGGACCCCCACCCGCGGCACCCCCACAACCGCCCCTCCCCCAACAGTGGCACCCCCGGACCCCATCTGCGTCTCCCCCACACCCACCACTCCCCCCAACCACAGCACCTACTAGGCGATTCATCAGGCCCTGCGTGCGCTGTTCACGCTGTTGCAAGGGGATACGACCCCATAACCATCACAGGCCACTTGTCCGTACAATATTTAACCACTCACACAATTATGATTGGAGGTAATACTCCATATAATACAAATATTGGACACCACAAGTGCAAGGATTAGGGGGGCGTAGCCCCTTATGACGGTGTGGAGAGCGCCCGTAGGACGCGATGAATTACCTAGTGCTCAAATATGGGGCCCAGTCACCTCTTGCACCTACAGTAATTAAGGCAATGTTTAAGACCTGGTAAACTAGAGTACACACAGATGCCTTAAATGTTACATGTCCATCATTCGCTTCATTTGACTAAACTGCCACCCAAATCTCAAGGTTCACTAGAAAAAGTATTATTCCTCTAACCTCACAATCACATACAGTACCTCCCACCTGTCCCGATAGAAACGTGACTGAGTAGCTTCTGAGGTGGCCAGGCATTAGTGTACTGCACAGGGGGCATAATTCAGGCCTGATCGTAGATGTGCTAAACTCAGGACATCTACCATCAGTTCCTCAGACATGCGGGGGGACGCCCAGCACAGGGCTAGTCCGCCCCGCATGTCAAGCCCTACCCTCCCCTCCCCCGCACAAGTACAAAAGCATCGCACAGCGGCGAAGCTTTTGTACTTTAAGTGTAGCTCCTTACCAGCGCAGTTCCTGCGCGCTTGCAGGGAGCTACTCGTCGCTGTGATGGTTGCAGCGGCTGCGCGTGAAGTTACGCAGCCGCCGCCTCCCGCACGGTCCGGGCATGCCTGCGTTGGCCCTAAAACCCGCCCCCTCCCACCCAGCGACCGCCTCTGCCTGTCAATCATGCAGAGGTGATCACAGGGCTGAGACGGCAGTCGGCTGTCTGGCATGCGCCGGCGCGCGCAGTTCCGACCTGGTCGGCTACTGTTCGAAAACGCACAGCACCGATCAGGTCTGAATTAGGTCCAGGGTTCAGTATGATTTCCCGACGGACGGGATACCAATGGTCAGAATACAGACAGCGGCATCCGATCATCAGAATCCCGACAGCCCCTCCAAAAGTACTCTAACCCTCTCCTGCCCCCACCCTAACCCTCCCCAATGGTGCCTAACCCTAATCTCCCCTTCTAAGTGCCTAACCCTAACCCTTCCTCCCCGCTGCCTAAATCTAACCCTCCCTGCTTGGTGCCTAACTCTAACCCTCCCCCCCCCCCCGGTCCCTAACCTTCCTGTCCCTGCACCCTAACCCCAACCCCCCTACTAGTGCCTAAAGCTAACAACGCCCTCCTCCCCCACCCCGCGGTAGGATGCAAGCGTTCGAGATTTCAGCTGTCGGTATTTTGACGCTGGGATCCTGACCCGTCGGATTTTCGACGCCAGGCTTATGCCGTCAGTCGGGATGCTGGTGTCAGTATTTCGGCCGGCGGTGGCATTTTAACTGCATCCCCTGCAAATAGTACCATACGAAATACAGACCTTTCTCACGGTTCTTTGGAGGTGCAGTTGTCAGTGGCAAACTGAGGGGCTGTTGTTCAGTAACAGGCACACGAGTACAAACTGAAAGTGCAGAATCCTGGAGACTGGTTCCAGCTTTGATTGCAGCATTCATAAACTGGGACTAATAAGTGTATATGGTTAGAATATAGAGAACAAATACACACACGGATACCTCTTTTGAGACTTAGGGGTCTATTCATGAAGCAGTGAAAAGAGTGGAGAAGTGAGCCAGAGGACAAGTTGACTGATAGGCCCTACACACTGGCCGATTTTCTGAAAGATATGAACGATCTCGTTCATAAATGAACGAGAACTCGTTCATATCTTTCAGTGTGGAGACTCCAGCGATGAACGATGCGCGGCCCCGCGCTCGTTCATCGCTGGTCTCCCGTCGCCTGTGCATGCAGGCCAATATGGACGATCTCGTCCATATTTGCCTGCACTTCAATGCAGCTGCGTGACGGGGGGAGTGAAGAAACTTCACTCCCCACGTCACTGCCCCCCCCCCCCCCCCCCCCGCTGCCGGGTCGCTCGTCGGCCGTTTCGGCCGTCGGGCAATCTCGGCGGCGCATCGTCAAATGTGTAGGGCCCCTAAGGCAACCAATCAGCTGCTCCGTACAATTGTATAGTATGCAAATTATAAATGTAACTTCAATGGTGATTGGTTGACATGGGCAACTTCTTAACTGGCTCACTTCTCCATACTATTCACTGCTTCTTGAATAGACCCCTTACACAAAAATAACAGCTCTACACCACGTTAGATCCCATGTAGCATAAATATATGCATGGTTCTGCCTGGGCCACATCCATCATTTACTTTCAACTACACTGTTTGTCCCTGGAACCATCAGCCACAGAGGAGAACCAAACTCTTGTAGGTGTTCTATATTGTGGATTGAGCAAGTAGCTGGCTGAGTGAGATTGGACAGCCGAGACTGAAGTGACAACATTTCCACATTCCGTCATATGTACAACTTATAGAAACTTCTCCCCACCACTAACTGTCAGTTCGGGAACCCACAATGTATTATATGTAACTGTGGTGATCCTAGAGGGAGCAGAATCCGCAGGTCAGCTTTATGCATGCCCAGTGTAAGCACACAGACAAAGGTGATCCGTCTAAAGCTGGGTACACACTTGGAAGATGAGTCAGCCATTCGGCCAATCCGCAGACTTCCCTAACAATTGGTATGTGCATAGACACTTACCAATTGTCCGCCCGATGTTTCGTGCCTGACGTCACAACTGAGCTGGCATTTAAATGTGCCCGTCCAGTTGAGATGTCAGTCAGCGGCGGTCCCTGCAGCGTACACAGTCCGATGCGCTGATATATCTGTAGATATAGTGCCCATCGGCTGTGCTGCAGGGACATATAAGGGGTACACAAGACATATCAAGGGTACACAGCCACAGACGGGCTTGCGATATATCGGTCGTTTGATTGAACGGCCAATATATCGCTCAGTGTGTACCCAGCTTAAGGCTAATTTCTTCACTAAAATTAAAACAGGTGGATTCCTTTGTGTTAAGCGCTGATCCTCAAGCTGCAGCTGCTTCACCTCTCTAACTGCAAACCAACCTCCTGTGCAGAAATATCTCATAGTCAAAATCAAAAGGGAAAAAGGGAAATTGCAGCGCTGCCCACAATATTCAGTCCCATCTACCAATCAAAAGGATCTTCAATATATTAACCGTTCTCAATCCATAAAAGTCAAATAGATAATCGCATCAATGTTATCCAACATGGATCCACAATATACTGCAGCTTCCTTTCAATAAAAACAGCTTCATTAAAATATATATTTCTAAAACTTCTTTTCCAAAACACTGGGGGCATTTACTCAAGAAATCAGGCAGGAGATGAACCGTGCAGCTTCTAGATGTCATATGCAGGGAAAACAGAGCTCATCGGACGCTCAGGCTTCCGATATTGGGTGGTTATTCCGACCCGATCGCATGCTGCATTTGTTTGCAGCGGTGCGATTGGGTCAGAACTGCGCATGCCGTCGTTTACTAGCGATCGCCTCTGCCTGATTGACAGGCAGAGGCGGTCGCTGGGTGGGAGGGGGCTGGACGGCGGCGTCAAGCCGCCGTTTAGGGGGCGCGGTCCGGCCAACACAGGCGTGGCCAGACTGTTGGGGGGGGGCCGCGGTGGCTGCATGACGTCACACGCAGCCGCTGCGACCCGGGAAGCAAAGAGGTACTCCTGGCCAGCTGCAGGAGCTGCGCTGGCCAGGAGGTACTCCTGAAATGCAAAAGCATCGCCGCTGTGGGATTCTTTTGCACTTCTGCGGGAGGTGGGGGGGGAGGCACTGACATGCGGGCGGACTAGCCCTGTGCTGGGCGTCCTCCCGCATGTCTGAGTGCCTGATCGTAGCTGTGCTAAATTTAGCACAGCTACGATCAACTCAGAATGACCCCCATTATGCAGTGTCCCTAGCAACCGGGAATTACGTTAACCGCAGTAACTTTCATATACACCGCTGGTTGTCCTGTGTATTGTCGGTCCCTTCGCTCCCTCAGCGAGTTCAGCTGCTGAACTTTGTCTTCTGTGGAGTAGAAGTTCAGCAGCTGAACTTGGTCTTCTATGGAGTGGAAGTGCAGCTGCTGAACTTGGTCTTCTGTGGAGTTTGAAGTGAGGGGGAGCAGGCATTTGGAGAGGCGGTGCAGAGGAAGCGGCAGCGCTGATGGAGCGGAGGGACAGACAGTACACAGGACAACCAGCGAAGTATATGAAAGTTACTACGGTTAACGTAATTCCCGGTTAATATAATATCGGAAGCCTGAGGGTCCGGTGAGCTCTGTTTTCCCTGCATATGACATCTAGAAGCTGCACGGTTTATCTCCTGCCTGACTTCATGATTGAATGCCCCCAGTATATTTTCATAAAGCTGTTTTTATTGAAAGTAAGCTGCAGTATATTGTGGATCCTTGTTGGATAACATTGATGCGATTATCTATTTGACTTGTATGGATTGAGAACGGTTTATATTGTGGGCAGCGCTGCAATTTCCCTTTTTCCCCCATTTGATTTTAATTCCTTCACTAGTTTATGAAACACAACAGTGAATATGAAAGCATGAGAAAATCTGGATTCAGTAGATTTTGTTTCCAGTCAAAACATGGTTCACAGAAATTGGCATAAACTAGTGTTACACTTACATAACTGGAACGGTCTTTTTTGAAACACTTAACTCACTTGGCTTGTTAAGTAGCCTCCTTTACACAGGTCATTAACACACATTTTCCACTGATGATAAATTGAAGTAGTACAAAAATCTGCATCCTAGTTCACCACCCACATTCCAATGAAGCCTACTCCATCTGCGTTCACTAAGGGGAATTGAACGGACTTTCTGACAATCTTGTGTTCCGTCCTGTTTTATTTTAGACACCTTTAAATAAAAGGTTGAGGTTCATACAGGAAGTGTATGAAGATTATCTGGGAATAATGATTTATAAAAACACAATCCTTCAGTGGGAAAGTCTGCTATCAAATCTACTGATAAACTCAGAGGAGAAACGCAACATCTCAGCCAAGTCATAGAATCCAGGAGGGTCAGGGAAAGTTTCTGGAAGGTAGCATATGAGCCAAAGAAAACAAGCACTGCCCGGGCCTCTCGGCTAATTACACCGTGATAAGACTTCTCAAACTGACATCTGCATTACAACAATTACGTTTCACAATAACACCATTAAACACCATTCGTTTATCAATATTGTAGTAATCATTACGAAACAATGTAGTAATAATATAAGTAAAGTAAGTAATATATGGAATTAAAGCAACAGGCAAGGTAATAGTTAATATACCAACACAAACCTAATAAATAGGGATTGGAAAGTGGCCACCACTGTATGAGATAATGGTGAGATGTGCTGAATATTCACAGAATAATGGGAGCAGAGTTTAATGTCCGGGAAAAGGACGCACAAACTCGGACATTATAATGTGTGACATTCCCAGAACTCGGCCAATGTAATTGCGTGTGTCTTTAGCGCTCACAATGCAAATCTGATCAGACTTCTGATGGCTTTTTTAGACCTGGTGCCATCCGATTTTTTCCGACCAACCAAAGAACGTCTGTTATTTTAACAGTTGCACAGTGGTAGAAAGTCACCCATTGGCACCCAAAAGTCCTATGATTATAGCAACACACACCTTAAATAAAACCCAGTCCTCCAGGATGCACAAGCAGCTTATGCTGATTAAAATGATATGTGGCATGGCTATATTCTGTGTTTAATAGCGACTGTATCCGCATACCAAATTATGTTACAGTGTTTGGCTGGAAAAAACTGTAGCATAACATTTCGTATGCAGATACAGCTGCTGTTACACACAGCATGTAGGAATGCTGTATATCATTTTAAACAGCAGGAGCTGCTTGTGCGTCCTATTAGCATCTAAGAAGCATTTCCCGATGCAAAATATGCAAACACGAAATGTACAGTACACTATTTAGAGAGTTCAAAGTATTTTTGTTTGCTTTTAACGTTAGAAATAATTTTAACCACTTAACTGACTATTTGTCCCTTTAAAACCGGTCCTATAATTGTCTTTTTTTTTATATATAAATACAGTTTAAATAGTATTTTTTTTAAATATTTAAATATCATATTATACACATCTGCAGAATGGATCTCCTCGTCAAAATCTGAAACACACAATTGGGCGGCGCAGTCGCATGTGATCTGACCATGCCAGTTAAGCAGTTAAACATTTTCATTTGTTGTGCTGGAAATGTGTATTTGTAATTGATTTTCAACATTGTCAAATACAACTCGCCCGAAAATCAGGTGTATTTATGTCCAACTTTGTAGAGCTGTTTTGTGTGAGATTTCTAAACTCTGACTCCACTACATCGGCCCGAGTTGTATGTTTAACATGAGCAAAACATCTGGACCTAACTTTTTGCCGGCTGCTCTCTTTAAGAGTAAAAAACAGCCGACTCTGCATGTATTCGGACGCCATTGCAGACATTTTACAAACTCGGCTCCCATTACATGCCGGCCATTGAGTTATATGCCAAATGCACCAAGAAGTGAGGGTCAATCTGTAGAATATGTACAAATGGTCTAGGATATGTACTAAGGTAGATTAAGGAGAAAATTACAGACTACACGAATAGAACTTGAGATTTGTTGTAGGGGGAGGGGGGTGTTGAGCAGTTGGTGGGGCTGGTGTACTCACAATAGGCAAATAACTGTATGGCCTTACACGGCTTTTCATTTTGCGTGTGCATCTGCCTGTTTTCCAAGCCCATTTGACTTCCCAGCCTTTAGAGACACCACCATAAAATCAATTTAGGGCTGCGGAAACCCCACAAAATAAGATGATTGGAAACCGTGACAATTTGCCATCAAATTCCAACCTACTTCTGACTTTGGGACCACAAGTTAGTTTAATGCTTTAAGTTTCTCTCATAACATAATGCTCAGTATAACTTCATTTAACATTCATTAAACTAGGCAACTGAATGCCCGATTCAGAGATGGACATACGAGACCGGCCACTTGCAAATTCCTAATTATCTGTAATCTGCAGCTGCGCACGGCCCATTCTGCGCATGCAATGTCGCCTGTAGTTCCCCTGGGAGGGGGAAGGAGGATGGCCTGCGTTCCCAGAAACAGGAGCATATCACTCTCATTTTCTGGGAGAGGAGAGAGTCAAGGGTCACCATGCAGACTTCCTGGCCTCGCAGGCCCCCCTTCTGTTGGTCAGCTGCGTAAGCGGAATACCGCGACCAGTGGTGGCTATGTTGGTTCCCAGTGCTGGGATCGCAGCTACCTGAAGGTGGCGTCTCTTCTACCGAGACGTCTCCTGCATAGTCCCTCCTTCAAATTGAACGGTCCATCTCAGAGTTAGGCCCTGAGTGCCCAATCCACCCATCGGACAGTGCAAAGCTTTGGGTAGCCATCATGGAATACAACTCTATGTACATTTGTGGTATTTGCACTAAAGTAGGCAAGCAGCCTCACAGGAAAACAGCTGTAGTGCAGCACAGAAATAAGTATGTAAGAAGACAATATACAGACAGCACAACAATATTACCCAAACACAAAGTATGTCTTTCAGCCATACATAAAGACTTGTACTTGCAGTTCTACAACAGCTGGAGGGCCGGTTGCCTACTTCTCTCATGCATAACCCTATATCTGATAAAGAATTGGCAGGATCCTCAGTGCATACCTGCATCTCCAGATGCTGCTGCTGGAGTCTTTCCAGATGCTGAAGTCTCTGCTCCGTCAGCTGGGAAAGCTGCCTCTCCAGCTCGCTCACTCTCTCTGGGTGATATACTCTTTCTGCTGGTTGACTTTGGATCTTGCTCTGCTGCTCAGTGATCCGTTGCAGCTGCCTGTCTGTCTCCTGGAGTTTGGTAAGCAGCTGGGAGACAGAGTTCACTTGGGCCTCCAGATCGCTCTGTGCCTGGAGAGCAAAGGACGAGAGATGACCTCAACCTTTACATCAGCTCCCAGGTGCCGACCTGCACTGATGGGACAACAGACATTTCTAGATCTCCATTTTGTGTTAGGCGTGGATTCGGCCATGTGTGACGCTGTCCAGAGCATTAAAGAGACTTGTGGGAATTACTCAAAGGTCCCATTTACAAAATAATCTCCTTTTTCTACAGTTTCTAGTATCTTATGGGGCAGGTAATGTTATGAATGGAACTTGGGGGAGTAAGGATATTATAGGACCTGTGTCACTACAGGATGCAGAGGTACAGAACATATAACTGGGGAGGATAGACAGAGATCATAGAGGCAAACAGAAAACGAGTACGAAAGACAGGATACACTATCTGCTGAAAGTGGAGTAGAGGACATGGGACAGGAAAGAAATAAAGATAAGTCATAGACAGCAGAAATGAGGAAGGAGAAGAGTGAGTGCAAAGGGCCAACAAGCGCTCACATAGTTGAGGCTGGAGTTGCAGTCAGGCAGGCATAATCAATCAAACATATTTAGCAAGTTCAGTATGTTCAGTACAATGGGCCTAATTCAGACCTGATCACAAAAGCAAAATCTTTCTCTAATGGGCAAAACCATGTGCACTGCAGGTGGGGTAGATAGAATACGTGCAGAGAGAGTTAGATTTGGGTGGGTTATTTTGTTACTGTGCAGGGTAAATACTGGCTGCTTTATTTTTATACTGCAATTTAGATCTCAATTTGAACACACCCCACCCAAATCTAACTCTCTCTGCACATGTTACATATGCCCCCCCCCCCCCTGCAGTGCACATGGTTTTGCCCATTAGTGACAAATGTTGCTTCTGCGATCAGGGATCAGGTCCGAATTAGGCCCAATATTGTAACCTCACCACCAGCTTAGCAGATATACTACAGACAACAAGTGCAAGTGATGGTTGGTAAACAGGATGATACAGTAAAGGAGGATAGTAATTACCTTCAGGGCTGGAGCCGCAGCAGCAATGGCAGCGGCGGTGGCAGCAGCAATAGCAGCAGAGTGGATCGCACCGCAGCCCGGAGAGCTCTCAGTGCAGCCTTTTGTCTTCTTACCTTTGTTTGCTGCATCCTCAAGCAACTGAACACGCACCTCTTTAGTCACAGGCCCCCTCTGTACTCTGCGAGTAAAGGTATAATAGATGGTCTGTCAACAGTAACAGAAATGCCAAAAACTAAAAATTTCATTTTGGTCACATAAGGCAAGATAAAAAAACGCATCGGATTTAATGCCATTTTGTATAGCGATGTTAGTGGCCATCGGTATCTAAGCAAAACCGATGGGGTTCAACGCTGCACCGATCCTAGAAATCCATAAAGCGCTTTACCCACTACATCTATAAGCGGCAACTCATTTGCTTGGGTGTTTTTGGCGGTGGATTAAAAACACATTGATTAGTAAATCTGGTGCTTTGTATACTTTTGGGGGTACTTCAGTTACCCGCGGTCAATGACTGTGGGTAATAGTTGCGCCCTAGGTATTCAATTATCCCCGATAGGGCAGCACAAGCCTTACTTTATCGGGGATCACGTTTCTCCTGCCTCAGACAGGAGAAACAAATCCCTGAAAAGGGGACTGTTTCTCTTGCGCAGCCAAATTGGATTGTCCAAAAAAATAGAGGAGAAACATCAGGAAAAATTTAACGTTTTCGCTCCCAATGTTTCATCTCCTTTAATTGAATTCCCCCCTTATTGCAGGTGGGGAAGGTTTGGTTTCTCGGCATTTCTGCCGTGGTCCTGAGCCTTCGTAATCTGCAGAATACAATCCAGCCCCGAAGCGAGGGCAATGTGTAACTGTGGTCAGTGATTTGGGCACAGGTAGGACAGGGCTCATTAGAAGACTTACCTTTTATTCAGTGCTGCCATAAAGGTTTCTTTATGACCAGTAGTAAACTGTGAAATCTGTACATCTTTACCTTAAATTCAAAATATTAAGTGTCATTACTCCTACATGTATTATGACATCTTTTATAGTCATTCATTCATTTGTACATAAAAGAAATAACTTTAGCAGACATGAGTAATCACACTGTTAAACATTGGCAAATGCGACATGTAATTTGTCTGTAACTCTTCTACAGGTTACCTTCATGTGAATGCTTCACAACTCTTTCCTCATCTGTGTTGTCTTGAAAATGCTTTGTCACAAGAACCTATTAAAAGGAGAGAAAGAAGCATACAATGTAACAAAAGCAACAAGTAGGCATTTAAAAATAAAACGGAAACCGTTTCGCTACTGTGCTATAGAAAATAGGATTTTGGTACTTACCAGGTAAATCCTTTTCTTTGAATCCATAGGGGGCACTGGAGTACTCTTGGGATATGGACGGGCGTAGCCGAACAAAGGCACTGAATATTCAAATTCAGGACTCTCCCCCCCCTCCATATCCCCAAGTACCTCAGTGTACCTTGCCAGTGTTTTTTACTGAGCGAACAGGATATAGAGAGGTTGACAATGGAGAATCCCTATAACATAACGGACAACCACAAAGTTGATCCGTAACCTTATTGTCAACTAAACAGTTGACACCTTAACCGATAGAACTTTATAATTTGAGCCAATCGGTGAAAATGTGTTACCATAAGCTCCCTTGAGCTTAATACCATCCAAGTTAAATTTGTTCACTAAGCTCCTTTGAGCTTAAAACAACCCAGGTAAAACTGCTCTGGGTGGGCGTCCAGTGCCCCCTATGGATTCAAAGAAAAGGATTTACCTGGTAAGTACCAAAATCCTATTTTCTTTATCATCCACTAGGGGTCACTGGAGTACTCTTGGGACGTACCAAAGCTTCCCTCGTGGGCGGGAGAGCTGTTTGATACTTGTAACAGTAGGCAGGCCAAAGCTAAATGCTGATGGCGCCACCATTAATAACGTATAAACGTGCACAAACGTGGTGCACTGAAGGCTATGTAGCCGCGTTGTAGACGCTCCACGACCCGTTGGGTCTGACATTCCCACAGAACCTGTGGGATGAACTATTACTGACGTAGGCGATTGTAACTTAGCCTTAAAGTAAGTCTGACTTGTAGTCATTATTATCCAACTGGATAATGTCTGCTGAGAAACTGGCTAACCCCAGTTTACAGTATCATATAGAACAAACAACGTATTCAGATCACGTACTGTAGACGTTCGGTACATATATAAACGCGTAACGCGTGTACCACATTCAGAATTCAAGAATGTGCAGTCCACACAGGAACCACTATTGGTATATTGATGTGAAGAATACGAAAGCGGATTTCGTCCGAAGATCTGCTTTGTCATGAGAAACTCAAATACGGTGGCTTGGAATACAAGGCACCCAAATATGAAAACAAAACCTTTGCCGAAGCACCCTTGCCGAAGGCAAGGCTAGAAGAAAAATGTTTTCCAAAGTGAGAAACTTAATTCTCATTTGTTGTAAAGGTTCAAAAAATATGAAACTTACTTCCCCTTTGTTGAAAGGGTTCCAAAATATGAAAACTGTAATAAATCTGAACCCAACCTCAAATCGCCTGGCGCTGTAGGTGGGATAAATAGAGTCTGAACTTTGGTGACACCTTGTAGAAAGATGTTTACAGACGCAAATAGAGGCAAACTTCTTTGAAAATACGTTTACCACACAGATACCTGCACTGTTAGTGCAGATGAACGCAGTTTTCCATTCCATCCCGTTTAACAGAATACGGGTACTTGAAGTATGATGTTGGAAACTTCTGAGGTTTACAACCTATGTAAGCACACGAAATGTTTTAATAATGAGCTGCCTTAAGCGGCTTACTATTTCGTTACATGGTTGGTATAACCGATACTGTAATGCTCTATTTTTTTAAGAGGGCGGTCTTATGGAACGTTTCACGAATTTGCGTGTCATCCTTGCGCAGGGGCCATGCTAATCTTCTCTGTATCGTTCCAACTTTAGTATATGTGCTGCCGAAGCGAGCACTGAACCCTCACCCCGTCAACCGCAGCTGCGGTACATAGATAATAGGTACATAGGTAACTATGGGTAAAAGAACGTTCCCTGATGTAACAGGTTGGACGTATTATGAGCGGGCCAAGATCGTGTGCAAGTATTCCTTGAAAATTCGAGAAGCAAACTTCTCTGAAACCCATAAGATACCACCAGTATGCCTGTGACGAACTGTCTTCTGATCCGTTTTGGCAACGAAGAAAGAAGCGGAAATTGGTGAAGCCAGATACACGATGCTGAATGACCCCATGAATGTGATGTACACATACTGAGCTTTTGTAATTGTGGTGAGATGCCCTCATGTATACTTGAGGGTAACCCCCTTCTGTGGACTCACATCTGAAACACCTCTGGATTTAATGTCCAGTGTTTTAAAATCCAAACCCTGACAGGTGAGATCGTCTGTCTAACAGATGTCCACTCACGGATTGATATTTTGACATTTTCACATAATGGCGTTCTGAGCCATTGAAGATTTGAGTTACCTACCGCCTTGCCATGCGGCTTATTGGTTCTCATTGGTTGTTGAGTATGCAACTGCCGTTGCTTTGTTTGACTGCTTAAGGGCAGCGTGAGCCAGGTATGAAAAACAAAATTACATGAAACTCACGGTTGTTCCTCTCCACAGAAATCTTTAGTAAAAAGCGAAAGATTTATTTGTTCTGAAGAGAAACCAGAGTCTATCCCTGGTCAGACTGAAAGCGATTTATTGCATTGTAAAATGCACATAGTTCTAGGACATTTATCTATTGCATTGTAAAATGCACAGAGTTCTAGTACATTTATCGACAGCAATCTGTCGTGTTTTAGAACCTTATAACGACAAATCCTGACTCTCTGTGACTGTAATCCAGAGTATACGCACCCTTGTTCCTTTGTGGGTAAAGCAAATGAAGGGTGGCGAACTAAATTGAAAACCCATCTTTATTCTTAATAAGTGAATACACCAATGTACCGCTAGTGTAAGTGTACTTTTGTTGTTGCTGGTGTAGTAGGTAAAAGTCTTTGAATTACCATATTTATAATCTTACCTAGGAATTGACATCGTTTAGACAGACTTAGATGTGATTGTTACTTAATCTGCTACCGCAGTATACCTTAGTAACGCAAGATATAGGAACTTTGTTGATACATAGTTCTTATGTGAGATGAGCTATCATTCCAACATCACTTTGGTAAATACAGGAAGCGATAAGCAACTGTAGAAATGAAATGGTTAATGGTTGCGGCGATTTGCAAACGCTAAACCTGTGATGAAGAAACCGGACTGTGTAAATACGCATTGTGAAGGTCAAATGCAATTATACAATTTTGTGTCTTCAATAAGCAAAAACTAACTGCAGAAAATTACTTGCTGATTGATATTGGAACGGAGCTGTTTGATTTTGCTCAAACAGAGGGGAATAAGTAACTCTGACTCTGTTGGCGTACTACTGCCTGGTTTATAAACCAGCAAAGACTAAATGACAACCTGCCAACCCGTTCGACAGAAGCAGTTTTGTACTCCAAGCTGTAAATAGCTGAGACATATATGAGTTGAAGTCATGAAACCTCGCAACTGTAACATGAAAAGACACACTTCCACAATTGTAAAAGAGGTCATCAACCCACTGACTTGTGACTGTAACGTCCTGTATATGGAACGCTTCAAGAATTTGCATGTGAACCTTCCAATTTTGTGCTGCCGAAGCAAGCACTCGTTACAAGGCGTGACTTTTTTTTTTTTTTTTTTTTTTTATAAAGGAATAAAACGCTGTTACAAGTAAATTGTATGCGCTAATGGCAGAATATCCTAAAGGGATAAAATGTCGTTACACATATATCAAATTTAGGAGCAAACAAGCTCTGGCCTTGTCGCGCGTTACTAACGACAATGAAAGTAACCGGCGTTAGCAGAAGCTTTACAGATATACTCTGCAGCTTCTTTTAACCGTGATCGGTATGGTTTCATACATAGATTCTAGTGACCCAAATGTATCTGTGGTTTTTATAATGTTTGACAGAAACGCATATACCAATGGCGGATCGCGTCCTTTTGGAAACGATTATTTATGGTTGTCCAAAACCCCGCACTATCTGAGTGCTGGACTAATGTACCCTTCTCACTCGTAGTTATCGGTGTGAGATTTGACATAGAATCGTGCATTAAATTATAAGACTAGTGAAATAAACACTCTGGTACCCAAAGGAAAATTGTCACTTTGGAAAGATTGTCTTTTGTTAGCGCTGGCGGAGTTATTCTGAGACTCCGATTACCGCTGTTTTAACTTGAATTGCCAATGTTAACATTTTTAGTCTGCACTAGAGCCTTATTCGCTATGTAGACAAACATCATAATAGGCAACAGACAGACACTTGCACGACTTAATACCATTATTATATGGCATATATATCTATATATATATGTTATTGCTGAACAGCATATTTATTAGGAAACTAAAGTGTTCTTTATGTGAAAAGCAGTTCACATGGGCATGAAACCCGAACCAAATTCCTACTAACACCCCTGCGCCTTCTGGTGGCTTAAAGATGTAGGGCAGGAATGTTCTAGAATTGAACTAAAAATTCCCACTAACACCCCTGCGCCTCCTTGTGGAGTAGAGGTGTACAGTCTGGAATTATAACTGGAAAAAACCAGCAATGATTAAAATGGCCGTCATGCCATGCTTTCCTAGAAAATCACAGTACAGGTTACCTGCTGCAGTTTTAATATAGGCTTAATAGCCTATTATACAGTTACTAAGCTTAATAGCCTATTATACAGTTACTAAGCTTAATAGCCTATAATACAGTGCATTTATTCAAATAATATGAGCACTGCCTGCAGTGTATGCCAGTGTAACCAAAAATAACAGAAAACATGGTTAAACGTGCAATAGGGTATGCCACTGATAACCTATTGCCAGCCAAAGCCTCATATATATATTATATATATATATACAAAGTGTTTACACATATATATTATAGACAGTTTCGCCAGCAAAAGCTTTATTATATTTATATATATATAAAACGTGCTGAAACATCCCAGTACACAGTGTACATTGTTTAAAGTGCTGCGCTGCTTGTGTATTTTGAACCCATGCAGCCTTTGCTGCTGCCATGGGTATTATTCCCCCTCCCCCCCCCTGCATCCCTTACCTGCAGCGTACGGAGATCGGGAACAGGGAGAGCGCCTGAATCTAGCGCCGGGGAGCCGTCCGGCAGCTGCTTCCTACAGCAGTACACAGTCTCCCTGTGTCTGCGGTGTCTCACTGGAAGAGCGGCCGGCGTCCTTTAGTGACGTGCGGCCGCTCTTTAGTACAGAGGAGCGTCTCGGCGGCGTGCCGGGCCATCAGAGCAGCGAGAGCGGCCGGCGTCTGAGTGACGTGCGGCCGCTCTGCTTAGTTGAGCGCCCGGAGGATGTCGGCGGCGTGTAGCGGTGCCGCATCAGAGCCGTGAGAGCGGCCGGCGTCTGAGTGACGTGCGGCCGCTCTGCTTAGTTGAGCGCCCGGAGGATGTCGGCGGCGTGTAGCGGTGCCGCATCAGAGCCGTGAGAGCGGCCGGCGTCTGAGTGACGTGCGGCCGCTCTGCTTAGTTGAGCGCCCGGAGGATGTCGGCGGCGTGTAGCGGTGCCGCATCAGAGCAGTGAGAGCGGCCGGCGTCTGAGTGACGTGCGGCCGCTCTGTTAGTTATAACACTCCCGTGCTCAGCGGCTATGGCATTCTACAGCTCACACACAGCAGGGCGGCAGCGTGAGCTGACCGCCCTGACACTCATACCTTGTGCTGCCTTCTCCTGGCTGTGACGAGCTTCTCTCTGCTCCGTTTCAGCCTCCAGCATCTCATCTTGGCTGCGTTGCAGCTGTAGATCTTTCCAGCTCTTTGTCTCCTTCTGGCTGTGACGGAGCTTCTTCCTGTAAGCTCCGTTCAGTTTGCAGGAGACAGTGGCTGCCTGTGGCTGTGAGGGTGCTCTTTGTGAGGACCGACACGCCATGCGCTTGCCTATAGCGCCTGTGGCTGTGAGGGTGCTCTTTGTGAGGACCGACACGCCATGCGCTTGCCTATAGCGCCTGTGGCTGTGAGGGTGCTCTTTGTGAGGACCGACACGCCATCCGCTGCCTTGCAGCGGCACCATCCCGGACCCATGTTTTTCAGAAACTGGGACGGGAAGTGTAAAAATTAAAAATAAAAATCTTCTGAAAAGTGGCCATTGCCACAAGCCGATGTTCATCTGTGAGCACCGAAAAAACACTGGCAAGGTACACTGAGGTACTTGGGGATATGGAGGGGGGGGAGAGTCCTGAATTTGAATATTCAGTGCCTTTGTTCGGCTACGCCCGTCCATATCCCAAGAGTACTCCAGTGACCCCTAGTGGATGATAAAGAAACTAATGTCATTCTCTATTTGGCCCGTGGTCCTTCTGGCAACGATTAGTTATGTGTTTTTCCTTATCAAGATCTCAATGCGAATGGACAGACATCCATAATGCAGCCTGTGTTGTTTCCTTTTCTCCCAGCACATGGGTGGTCATTCCGAGTTGATCGCTCACTAGCAGTTTTTAGCAGCCGTGCAAACGCTATGCCGCCTCCCACTGGGAGTATATTTTAGCTTAGCAGAAGTGCCAACGAAAGGATCGCAGAGCGGCGGCAAAGTTTTTTTGTGCAGTTTTATAGTAGCTCAATACCTACTCAGCGCTTGCGATCACTTCAGACTGTTCAGTTCCTGTTTTGACATCACGAACACGCCCTGCGTTCGCCCAGCCACGCCTGCATTTTTCCTGGCACGCCTGCGTTTTTTCGAACACTCCCTGAAAACGTTCAGTTGACACCCAGAAACGCCCACTTCATGTCAATCACTCTGCGGTCAGCAGTGCGACTGAAAAGCTTCACTAGACCTTGTGTGAAACTACATCGTTTGTTGTAATAGTACGTCGCGCATGCGCATTACGCCGCATATGCATGCGTAGAAGTGCCTTTTTTGCCTCATCGCTGCGCAGCGTACGAATGCAGCTAGCGATCAACTCAGAATGACCCCCATGGTTCCTAAATTCCCTACCCTAGGACCACCAATATTTCTTGTATGTAATAGTATTTGTGTAGCCAGGACTGGCAAACACTTTTTGCTCCATTCCCCATAGCAGGGGAGATATAACACAATGGCGTCAAGATTTCCTTTTAAAGCCGCAGTGTTTGATGTCCCCCTTCGGAGGGAAACTGCCGAGCTGCGACACAGCCAAACGTAGCCAGTGGTGTGGTACGCCATGGAAGGGGCTCCAAGTGCTATTACCGGGAGGGAAAGAAATTAGGATACACTTAATAAAATAAAAAAGTTAAAATCCCATGATTTTTGCCTAATTGAGATAACAATTAAAATAAAACGTTAATGTGGTCAGGATCTATTTCAGTATCTGAATTTACATTAGCGAAAAATAACTGTAAACCAACAAGGTAATAATGGGGCAGTTGTATTAAACCTGGAGAAGGCATAAAGACGTGATAAAGTGGTGATAAGTGCAAGCTGATAAAGGCACCAGCCAATCAATTCATAACTGTCAATTTACATATTGGAGCTGATTGGCTGTTGTGTTATCACTTTGTACTTATCACCGCTTTATTACTTCTTTATGCCTTCTCTAGGCTTAATACATCTGCCCCAATGTATTTTGAAGGAAGGAGACGTCTGGTTCGTGTTTTCTGTCACCATAACCATACCCCTATCACTCAGGGATCCCCTGTTATTACAGTTAAGTGACAAGGATAACACGGGCTAAAATGGGGTAACTCCGATTTCAATGTATAATCCCTTATATATTCCATAATACATGTTTAAGAAGACCTATGGGTTTGAAAAAATTGCAGCTTTAAAAAGGCAGACTTCAAAACAGTTCAACATATCAGACTCAAATTTGGGGGTTTTCTTTACACCCATGGCAGCATTTAATATACCAAATTTCATTACAATCTGATATGGTCAGTCTGAAAACTGTGTTGAGCTGGTTTGAAATAATCCCTCTGCATACATTTGTAGGAGTATGTAGAATCCTTTCTCTTGGGACAATAAACTCTAATGACAATTCTGATTATTTAAATGCAAAGCAACAGCTTACACTGCCAAATGCCATTTCATACAATTCTAGTCTACATAGGAAAAAAAACAAAAACATTGTTGTTATATCCAATGTAAAAGGAGTAGGCCG
This sequence comes from Pseudophryne corroboree, assembly GCF_028390025.1. Classification (NCBI taxonomy): domain Eukaryota; kingdom Metazoa; phylum Chordata; class Amphibia; order Anura; family Myobatrachidae; genus Pseudophryne; species Pseudophryne corroboree. The sequence continues at coordinate 41,730,908 of NC_086455.1, forward strand.
TTCTCACCTTTGGCAACGAAGCGTCATTCTTAGTAGCATTTTTCTGTATTGTGGATCCACTTATAGTATCTATGATGGAGGCAAAGAAAATAATGCCAATCAATTCTTGGGGTTGGGTTTCAATTGCTTTACCCCACGGCTGCTACTAGATTGCACCCAATGAAGCAATTCAATTGTTGCTCTCTTCTGGCAGGTGGGGGTGTTACATTTCAGCTTGCTGCCTCCTGAGATATGAGAAGCTGAATTGTGTGAGGAGTGTCCATTCTGGTCGTCCAAACAGAACTTTTTGCACTGTTGGCAGCTAAACCCATTGCTTTTGGTCATGTCAGAAGTAATGGGCACCTGACCGGTGCAACAACTGAATTGTTCTGATGGGCACCCATTACTAATAATAGTAATTGGTGCCCAAAACAACAATCGAATTGCCCCCTAGGAGCCAGCAGGATCTTTTAGAAATCCAGGAAGATGTGCATACATTAGGATGAATAGAAATTACTTCCAAAAGTCCTGCGGCAGTGCTAATTGTTTTAGGATTTACCAGCCTCCTTGTATTTGCTCCATACCTAACCTATAAAGTTAAGTAGTTGGACATATGTTTTAAATCAGGAAGAAAAATAATATTAATTTTCCAGTGACTTGTAAATTGTATTTTTTTAAATCAAGTATTACCAGAAATTCATATACTGTACAGTAAATCTGAAAATCTACAATCGCTTTAAAATTCTTGTGTGCTAGTGTACTCGTACCCCATTGTAAGTAGTGATGAGCGGATTCGGTTTTACTCGGTTCTCAAAACAGAATCTTATTGGCTCATGGATGTCACGTGTTTTGGATAGCCCATAAGATTCTGTTTTGAGAACCGAGTAAAACCGAATCCGCTCATCACTTGTAAGCTGTTATGTCTAGAGCTTTCAGCAACTCATTTTGGCAATAGTCTAGACCAGTGGTTCTCAAACTGTGGGGCAGATGTATTAACCTGGAGAAGGCATAAGGAAGTGATAAACCAGTGATATGTGCAAGGTGATAAAGGCACCAGCCAATCAGCTCCAATATGTAAATTAACAGTTAGGATCTGATTGGCTGGTGCCTTTATCACCTTGCACATATCACTGGTTTATCACTTCCTTATGCCTTCTCCAGGTTAATACATCTGTGTGCCGTGGCACCCTGGGGTGCCTCAGGACACTTGCAGGGGTGCCTTGGATTATTATTTATTATGGTCAATTATTATTAATGGTCAATGTAACAGGCAAAACCAGTGCTAACGGCTGCTACACATAAAATATGTGGACAAACAGAAGCATATCTTGTCCCTCACCACACAATTAAACCTAACGATGACATATAAACATAATTTACTTCATCACATTTTTTTTCCAATATTGCTCAGTAAGAAACTTTTGGCCTAGGGGGGCCATGAAAAAATAAGATTTTACTCACCGGTAAATCTATTTCTCGTAGTCCGTAGTGGATGCTGGGAACTCCGTAAGCACCATGGGGAATAGCGGCTCCGCAGGAGACTGGGCACAACTAAAGAAAGCTTTAGGACTACCTGGTGTGCACTGGCTCCTCCCACTATGACCCTCCGCCAGACCTCAGTTAGGATACTGTGCCCGGAAGAGCGTACACAATAAGGAAGGATTTTGAATCCCGGGTAAGGTACATACCAGCCACACCAATCACACCGTACAACTCGTGATACTATACCCAGTTAACAGTATGAATATAACTGAGCCTCTGAAAGATGGCTCAACAATAACCCTTTAGTTAACAATAACTATGTACAAGTATTGCAGACAATCCGCACTTGGGATGGGCGCCCAGCATCCACTACGGACTACGAGAAATAGATTTACCGGTGAGTAAAATCTTATTTTCTCTGACGTCCTAGTGGATGCTGGGAACTCCGTAAGGACCATGGGGATTATACCAAAGCTCCCAAACGGGCGGGAGAGTGCGGATGACTCTGCAGCACCGAATGAGAGAACTCCAGGTCCTCCTCAGCCAGGGTATACATTTTGTAGAATTTTGCAAACGTGTTTGACCCTGACCAAGTAGCAGCTCGGCAAAGTTGTAAAGCCGAGACCCCTCGGGCAGCCGCCTAAGAAGAGCCCCCTTCCTTGTGGAATGGGCTTTTACAGATTTAGGATGCGGCAGTCCAGCCGCAGAATGCGCAAGCTGAATCGTACTACAGATCCAGCGAGCAATAGTCTGCTTAGAAGCAGGAGCACCCAGCTTGTTGGGTGCATACAGGATAAATAGCGAGTCAGTTTTCCTGATTCCAGCCGTCCTGGAAACATAAATTTTCAAGGCCCTGACTACGTCAAGTAACTTGGAATCCTCCAAGTCCCTAGTAGCCGCAGGCACCACAATAGGTTGGTTCAAGTGAAAAGCTGATACCACCTTAGGGAGAAACTGGGGACGAGTCCTCAATTCTGCCCTCTCCATATGGAAAATCAGAGAAGGGCTTTTACACGACAAAGCCGCCAATTCTGACACACGCCTGGCCGAAGCCAAGGCCAATAGCATGACCACCTTCCACGTGAGATATTTTAAATCTACGGTTTTAAGTGGTTCAAACCAATGCGATTTTAGAAAATCCAACACCACGTTGAGATCCCAATGTGCCACTGGAGGCACAAAAGGGGGCTGAATATGCAGCACTCCCTTTACAAAAGTCTGAACTTCAGGCAGTGAAGCCAGTTCTTTCTGGAAGAAAATCGACAGAGCCGAAATCTGGACCTTAATGAAACCCAATTTTAGGCCCATAGTCACTCCTGACTGTAGGAAGTGCAGAAATCGACCCAGCTGAAATTCCTCTGTTGGGGCCTTCCTGGCCTCACGCCACGCAACATATTTTCGCCAAATGCGGTGATAATGGTTTGCGGTTACTTCTTTTCTAGCTTTAATCAGCGTAGGAATGACTTCCTCCGGAATGCCCTTTTCCGTCAGGATCCGGCGTTCAACTGCCATGCCGTCAACGCAGCCGCGGTAAGTCTTGGAACAGACAGGGACCCTGCTGCAGCAGGTCCTGTCTGAGCGGTAGAGGCCCTGGGTCCTCTGAGATTATTTCTTGAAGTTCTGGGTACCAAGTTCTTCTTGGCCAATCCGGAACAACGAGCATAGTACTTACTCCTCTTTTCCTTATTATCCTCAGTACCTTGGGTATGAGAGGAAGAGGAGGGAACACATAAACCGACTGGTACACCCACGGTGTCACTAGAGCGTCCACAGCTATTGACTGAGGGTCTCTCGACCTGGCGCAATATCTTTCTAGCTTTTTGTTTAGGCGGGACGCCATCATGTCCACCTGTGGCCTTTCCCAACGGTTTACAATCAGTTGGAAGACTTCTGCATGAAGTCCCCACTCTCCCGGGTGTAGGTCATGTCTGCTGAGGAAGTCTGCTTCCCAGTTTTCAACTCCCGGCATGAACACTGCTGACAGTGCTAACACGTGATTTTCCGCCCATCGGAGAATCCTTGTGGCTTCTGCCACGCCATCCTGCTTCTTGTGCCGCCCTGTCGGTTTACATGGGCGACTGCCGTGATGTTGTCTGATTGGATCCGTACCGGCTGGTTTTGAAGCAGGGGTCTTGCCTGACTTAGGGCATTGTAAATGGCCCTTAGTTCCAGAATATTTATGTGTAGAGAAATCTCCTGATTTGACCATAGTCCCTGGAAGTTTCTTCCCTGTGTGACTGCCCCCCAGCCTCGAAGGCTGGCATCCGTGGTCACCAGGACCCAGTCCTGTATGCCGAATCTGCGGCCCTCTTGAAGATGAGCACTCTGCAGCCACTACAGCAGAGATACCCTGGTCCTTGGAGACAGGGTTATCAGCCGATGCATCTGAAGATGCGATCCGGACCACTTGTCCAACAGGTCCCACTGAAAAGTTCTTGCATGGAACCTGCCGAATGGAATTGCTTCGTAGGAAGCTACCATTTTTCCCAGGACTCGCGTGCAGTGATGCACCGACACCTGTTTTGGTTTCAGGAGGCCTCTGACTAGAGATGACAGCTCCTTGGCTTTCTCCTCCGGGAGAAACACTTTTTTCTGGTCTGTGTCCAGAACCATACCCAGGAACAGTAGACGCGTCGTAGGAACCAGCTGCGACTTTGGAATATTCAGAATCCAGCCGTGCTTTGTAGCACTTCCCGAGATAGTGCTACTCCGACGAACAACTGCTCTCTGGACCTCGCCTTTATAAGGAGATCGTCCAAGCACGGGATAATTATTTTGGCCATTACCTTGGTAAATACCCTCGGTGCCGGGGACAGACCAACGGCAACGTCTGGAATTGGTAATGACAATCCTGTACCACAATTTTGAGGTACTCCTGGTGAGGAAGGTAAATAGGGACATGCAGGTAAGCATCCTTGATGTCCAGTGATACCATGAAATTCTCCAGGCTTGCAATAATCGCCCTGAGCGATTCCATATTGAACTTGAACCTTCGTATATAAAAGTGTTCAAGGATTTCAATTTTAGAATGGGTCTCACCGAACCGTCTGGTTTCGGTACCCCAAACATTTTGGAATAGTAACCCCGGCCTTGTTGAAGGAGGGGTACCTTGATTTCACCTGCTGGAAGTACAGCTTGTGAATTTCCGCCAGTACTACCTCCCTTTCTCCGAGGGCAGCAGGCAAGGCTGATGTGAGGTAACAGCGAGGGGGAGTCGCCTTGAACTCCAGCTTGTATCCCTGTGATACTACTTGCAGAACCTAGGGATCCACCTGTGGGCAAGCCCGCTGGTCCCTGAAGCTCCCGAGACGCGAGCCCACCGCACTTGTCTCCACCTGTGGAGCCCCAGCATCATGCGGTGGACTCAGAGGAAGCGGGGGAAGATTTTTGATCCTGGGAACTGGCTGTCTGGTGCAGCTTTTTCCTTCTTCCCTTGTCTCTGTGCAGAAAGGAAGCGCCTTTGACTCGCTTGCTTTTCTGAAGCCGAAAGGACTGTACCTGATAATACAGTGCTTTCTTAGGCTGTGAGGAAACCTGAGGTAAAAAAATTTCTTCCCAGCTGTTGCTGTGGATACGAGGTCCCAGAGACCATCCCCAAACAATTCCTCACCCTTATAAGGCAGAATTTCCATGTGCCTTTTAAAGTCAGCATCACCTGTCCCCTGCCGGGTCTCTAATACCCTCCTGGCAGAATGGACATTGCATTAATTCTGGATGCCAGCCGGTAAATATCCCTCTGTGCATCCCTCATATATAAGACGACGTCTTTAATATGCTCTATGTTAGCAAAATATTATCCCTGTCTAGAGTATCAATATTATCTGACAGGGTATCAGACCACGCTGCAGCAGCACTATTCATGCTGAGGCAATTGCAGGTCTCAGTATTATACCTGAGTGTGTATATACAGACTTCAGGATAGCCTCCTGCTTTTTATCAGCAGGCTCCTTCAAAGTGGCCGTATCCTAAGACGGCAGTGCCACCTTTTATGACAAACGTGTGAGCGCCTTATCCACCCTAGGGGATATCTCCCGACGTGACCTATCCTCTGGCGGGAAAGGGTACGCCAGTAGTAACTTTTTAGAAATTACCAGTTTCTTATCGGGGGAACCCACGCTTCTTCACACACTTCATTCACTCATCTGATGGGGGAACAAAACACTGGCTGCTTTTTCTCCCCAAACATAAAACCCCTTTTATGTGGTACTTGGGTTAATGTCAGAAATGTGTAACACATTTTTAATTGCCGAGATCATGCAATGGATGTTCCTAGTGGATTGTGTATATGTCTCAACCTCGTCGACACTGGAGTCAGACTCCGTGTCGACATCTGTGTCTGCCATCTGAGGTAACGGGCTTTTTTGAGCCCCTGATGGCCTTTGAGACGCCTGGGCAAGCGCGGGCTGAGAAGCCGGCTGTCCCACAGCTGTTACGTCATCCAGTCTTTTATGTAAGGAGTTGACACTGTCGGTTAATACCTTCCACCTATCCATCCACTCTGGTGTCGGCCCCACAGGGGGCGACATCCCATTTATCGGCCTCTGCTCCGCCTCCACGTAACCTTCCTCATCCAACATGTCGACACAGCCGTACCGACACACCGCACACACACAGGGAATGCTCTGACTGAGGACAGGATCCCACAAAGTCCTTTGGGGAGACAGAGAGAGAGTATGCCAGCACACACCAGAGCGCTATATAATGCAGGGATTAACACTATAACTGAGTGATTTTTCCCCCAATAGCTGCTTGTATATACATATTCCGCCTAAATTTAGTGCCCCCCCTCTCTTTTTAACCCTTTGAGCCTGAAAACTAAAGGGGAGAGCCTGGGGAGCTGTCTTCCAGCTGCACTGTGAAGAAAAAATGGCGCCAGTGTGCTGAGGGAGATAGCCCCGCCCCTTTTTCGGCTGACTTTTCTCCCGCTTTTTTCATGGATTCTGGCAGGGGTAATTTATCACATATATAGCCCTGGGACTATATATTGTGATGATTTGACAGCCAAGGTGTTTACATTGCTGCTCAGGGCCCCCCCCCCCCACCCGAAGTCTTCTGCCGCCGATTTTCCGGACCATCTTCATGCTTCTGGCTCTGTAAGGGGGACGGCGGCGCGGCTCCGGGAACGAACACCAAGGTCGGGTCCTGCGGTCGATCCCTCTGGAGCTAATGGTTTCCAGTAGCCTAAGAAGCCCAAGCTAGCTATTTAAAATATCTCACGTGGAAGGTGGTCATGCTATTGGCCTTGGCTTCGGCCAGGCGTGTGTCAGAATTGGCGGCTTTGTCGTGTAAAAGCCCTTATCCGATTTTCCATATGGATAGGGCAGAATTGAGGACTCGTCCCCAGTTTCTCCCTGAGGTGGTATCAGCTTTTCACTTGAACCAACCTATTGTGGTGCCTGCGGCTACTAGGGACTTGGAGGATTCCAAGTTACTTGACGTAGTCAGGGCCTTGAAAATGTATGTTTCCAGTACGGCTGGAGTCAGGAAAACTGACTCGCTATTTATCCTGTATGCACCCAACAAGCTGGGTGCTCCTGCTTCTAAGCAGACTATTGCTTGCTGGATTTGTAGCACAATTCAGCTTGCGCATTCTGCGGCTGGACTGACGCATCCTAAATCTGTAAAAGCCCATTCCACAAGGAAGGGGGCTCTTCTTAGGCGGCTGCCCGAGGGGTCTCGGCTTTACAACTTTGCCGAGCTGCTACTTGGTCAGGGTCAAACACGTTTGCAAAATTCTACAAAATGTATACCCTGGCTGAGGAGGACCTTGAGTTCTCTCATTCGGTGCTGCAGAGTCTCCCGCCCGTTTGGGAGCTTTGGTATAATCCCCATGGTCCTTACGGAGTTCCCAGCATCCACTAGGACGTCAGAGAAAATAAGATTTTACTCACCGGTAAATCTATTTCTCGTAGTCCGTAGTGGATGCTGGGCGCCCATCCCAAGTGCGGATTGTCTGCAATACTTGTATATAGTTATTGCCTAACTAAAGGGTTATTGTTGTGCCATCTGTTGAGAGGCTCAGTTATATTTCATACTGTTAACTGGGTATAGTATCACGAGTTATACGGTGTGATTGGTGTGGCTGGTATGAGTCTTACCCGGGATTCAAAACCCTTCCTTATTGTGTCAGCTCTTCCGGGCACAGTATCCTAACTCAGGTCTGGCGGAGGGTCATAGTGGGAGGAGCCAGTGCACACCAGGTAGTCCTAAAGCTTTCTTTAGGTGTGCCCAGTCTCCTGCGGAGCCGCTATTCCCCATGGTGCTTACGGAGTTCCCAGCATCCACTAGGACGTCAGAGAAAAATATGACTTTAATTACCTACCGGTAAATCCTTTTCTCGTATTTCGAAAGGGGATACTGGGAATCCATTTAGTATCATGGGGTATAGACGGGTCCACCATGCCCTGACACAGCTTTAGCATTCTCTGACAGCAAAACTGTGTCAGGGCATGCTGGGATATATAGTTTCACAACAGCTGGAGGGCCGCAGTTTGGACAAGCCTGCTCTAGAGGGAGCTTTAACATTTCCTGTATAGCCAGAATTAGGGCTTCAATACCCTGAGCAAAATCGGGATCCCCACTAATGGGATCAAAGTCTTCCCCATCCTCCTGTATATCTCATCTGTATCAGAGAGTAGAGCAGGTAACCCACGCTTCTGTGGACCTGCATGAGAGAGGGGGGGCTGAGCTGCATCCGCCCTAGCAGCTAAATCTGCAACAGCTTGTTGTAGTAGCTGAGTCTTCTGCACATTAGCAGTGAGCTGGGATGACATATCTGACATCACAGTTTTTAGAGATCCTAGCCAGTGGGGCTCTGGACCCTCTCACCCAGCCCCTTCACTGATTTGTGAAGATTGGCTGCTTTGCTCACATTAAATAGATTCAGATGATAATGGAGAGAATCTGGTGTGGCATACACTGCACAGCTTGTGTTTACCCATGTTTCACAGTAAGCACAATAACATACACATACAGTTATATTGCAAACCTGCCCTACTGTACGTGAGAGGAGACACAGAGAGAGAGAGGACACCAGCACACCCCTAGCTGTACAGCCCCAATGAGGCCGTCAGCTAACTATATTCCAGTAAACACTAACAAATTATATCCAAGAGAGGACCCAGATAGTGTACAGTAGCGGCTCTCCCCCTTTCCTACACCCTGTACCAGATATCCAGTGTGACTGAGGAATCAGGAAGCGCTGTGTGTGCCGAGAATGGCTGCAGTAAGCAGAGGAAGGCGCCAAAATGCCTCAGGTCCCGCTCTGATGAGCTCCGCCCGCTCCAATAGTGCCGGAGCCACAATGACAGATTATACTGGCAAAGCCTCCATTTAGCTTAAAAACATCACAACAAGTGCTAGTCAAAGCGTTTTTGTGCCAGTCTACACGGGAGATCTTAGCAGGACCCCCCCCCCCCCCCCCCCGGGAGGGTCCCGTACGCCGCGCCCTTGGTCAGCCGCACAGTGAACCGGGGGACCCCCCTAGCCACCGATGTCACCTTCAGGCAGCGCAAGGCAAAAGTGGCCCGTGAATGCCCCCCCCCCCCCCCCCTAACTTCCACTGTGCAGGTAAAAAAGAAACTGAAGAAAACTCTCTGGAGCTCAGAGATGTGCATCCTCTCCTGAGGGCACGTTTTTCTAAACTGCCTGTGGGAGGGGCATAGAGGGGAGGAGCCAGCACATCCAGTTGAATAAATTTAAAGTGCACTGGCTCCTTTGGACCCCGTCTATACCCATCGTACTAGATTCCCCAATATCCCTTATGGATGCTAGAGAAAAGACATTATGGTATGAGACACGAGTTTTCCTAAAGGGCCCTCCAATTGTTTTTTATGTTTAAACATATCTGTCTATGGTTTTCATATTTGTCATTTCTGATATAGGTTGTATATGTGACGTGTATTATATAATTTCCTATGGTAATCCCGACAAACACTTTGGGGGGTATTATATTGTTTGAAAAGTCTGTTAGGAAAAAACAGACACCCAACTGACTTTTCAAACAATTGAATACCCCCCTTTGACTCACCTACTATGCAAATGTTTTGTTTGCTACTTCTGATATTTGCTGTTTTATTGAAGTTTCAATAAAAGAAATTGTTTTTAAAGAAAACCCTAAATGAATGCTATATGGTACAAGGATGGCAACCTCTGGCAAGTATGGTTCATTAGGTCGACAGTAAAACAGCAGACAGTGTCTAGGTCCACCCCAAAAGGTTGACATGAAATGGTCGACATTAGTTTTTTTTTTATAGGTTTGTGGGGTGTCAATTTTTAACTTTAAGCACATGGACCCCGATTTAGTGTACTGCTTCGCTAGCCACGCTTCGTGCAAAGTGCCTCTCTGTACTCAGCACCGGATACCATTCCCAATCATAGTCCACGTGAATGGTAAAATACAAAAAAGTTATAAAAATAAGAAAAATTGTGAAAAACTCATGTCGATCATTGTCACACTAACCTTTTTACATCGAACTAGAGACCAAATACCAGCTGTGGCACCTCCCCAACTGTTATGGATGTAAAGGTTCCAGCGTGTAAGATCAGCCTGAGGTTACAGGGCATACTGTTATCTGTGATTACACAAAAACTTGGGAGCAATCTATTGGTTCAGCATAAGTTACGATTCAGAGATGTATGTATCACCGATGTTGGTGGACTGCGTAATCGCAGGGCCCATTCTGCACATGCATAACAAGTCCTGTGAGAACACACACACACTGCCCCTAAGCCAACTGGAGGCGAGGCAGTGCTGCCCGCGTTTCTAGAAAACAGCGGTCGCGATGATAATCTGAACTCAGATCGAAGCGTCTTTTTCCTACAGATGTCTTCTGCGGGCATAAGCTGCTGCTGTGCAAAACCATCCATCTCTGAATCAGGCCCAGAGATAGGTAACTGGATAAACCTCAGGGGCTACATGGGTGGCCCTGTAATCATACCTGCGTACTTTGGAGGTGCCCTTTCTGGAAGACGCCCAGAGAAGAGACGCTATATGCCACATGGGGGGGGGGGTGTTCCAGCTGCCAGTCAACTGAAATGCCATGATTCACGGGTCTGTGTGGAGAGGGAGAGGCTAAATTATGTGACTTTGCATAATTTAGCACCGCCCCTCCATACGGCACTTAGGGGGGTAATTCCAAGTTGATCGCAGCAGGAATTTTGTTAGCAGTTGGGCAAAACCATGTGCACTGCAGGGGAGGCAGATATAACATGTGCAGAGAGAGTTAGATTTGGGTGGGTTATTTTATTTCTGTGCAGGGTAAATGCTGGCTGCTTTATTTTTACACTGCAAATTAGATTGCAGATTGAACACACCCCACCCAAATCTAACTCTCTCTGCACATGTTACATCTGCCCTCCCCCTGCAGTGCACATGGTTTTGCCCAACTGCGAACAAAGGAGGTCATTCCGAGTTGTTCGGTCGCAAGGCGATTTTAGCAGAGTTGCTCACGCTAAGCCGCCGCCTACTGGGAGTGAATCTTAGCTTCTTAAAATTGCGAACGAAAGATTCGCAATATTGCGATTACAAACTTCTTAGCAGTTTCAGAGTAGCTTCAGACTTACTCGGCATCTGCGATCAGTTCAGTCAGTGTCGTTCCTGGTTTGACGTCACAAACACACCCAGCGTTCGCCCAGACACTCCTCCGTTTCTCCAGCCACTCCCGCGTTTTTTCCGGAAACGGTAGCGTTTTTACCCACACGCACATAAAACGGCCTGTTTCCGCCCAGTAACACCCATTTCCTGTCAATCACACTACGATCGCCTGAGCGATGAAAAAGCCGTGAGTAAAAATACTAACTTCATAGCAAATTTACTTGGCGCAGTCGCAGTGCGGACATTGCGCATGCGCACTAAGCGGAAAATCGCTGCGATGCGATGAAATTTACCGAGCGAACAACTTGGAATGAGGGCCAAAGTTCCTGCTGCGATCAACTTGGAATTACCCCCTTAGTGTATAAGTCTCCTCATTCTGCCTGCTTCACTGGGTGGAATGCGGGAACTGTGAACACTCTTCTATGGGTGTGTGGGTTTGCCCAAAAAAATTGTAGAAATTATGCCTGTAACCTTCGTAAGGGACACACATTACCTATGATTTTAGGAACAGGTTAAAACAATACATTTAATTAATCAAACAAACATCCATCTGTAATTAAAGCAGGCATTTCAATGTTTACAGGCGGCAATAAAGCAAGGTATAAAGTGAAGGCTTGTAGTCCAAAATGGTCCCCTAGGGCCACCTATTGTTTAGAATGATTACCAGATTAAAGCATAGGGGCAGATTTAACAAGTGATAGTTAAGATTAGTAACGCGTGATAACAAGAATATAATTTGTTCTTAAATCCGCCCCATAGTATGGTATTCTTTTTTACACAGATCATTTTCGTATGGTCATACCTGGCGCGCCATCCGTTAGGGAGAATCTGACTGCAGGATACCGGTTAGCCGGTAGAGCCGGAGGGACATACGTAGGACCCCGCTTCTTTAAAGCAAAGTCTGGGAAATGGGCCGGTAGCTCCCGCAGACTCTTCGCTGAGATGTGTACCTGGCCTTCCCCAATATCATGGTGCCCTGCAGACCCTGGATTACCATGCCCCACCTTCCTCGCTGATCCCTCTGAGGGTCCCACCTGACTGTGCCCCATTCTGTCACTGGAAACCCCCACGGGATGAGCACCCACCTGCCCACCTCCTGCCACACTTTGGGCACTCAGCACCAGCTGGCTGATATTACCTGTCCCTTGCTCCCCATTAGCAGTGAGTGGTCTGCTTCCCTCTGCTGCCCCCTTTCCCTGGGGTCCTGCCACATGCACACTGGTGGAACGGATTAGTACATCACTAGCAGTGGTGCTGGCCACTGAGTCTAAGCTAATGTCTGAGGATTCTTCCCCCATTGCTATCCGGGACTAGTACTGCTGTTACCCGGTCACTTCCCGCTGCTAGGCAGCCAATCATCACTCAGGGGGGAAACAAATACAAGAGCACTAGTCTTCAATGTTTGCCATTCCTTCGAAAGTTTCCATTAAAAGAGAATGAGAATGCGTATAATAATATTATAAAAAGGGACAACATTATAGTACTGGCGGTAGCCATATTTCCGAAGACCAATATGTACTGGGAACACATGAAATGTCCTCACAAATATGTCTTCCACAGTGGAGACAAAACTAACCAGACTAAATTGGTCTCTTGCAATGAGCTCTGTAGTTGCTAGTTGCTTGTTGCCTACAAACAATAACTGTTAGAAAGTCCGTGGAAGATTGTGTTCCGGCAGAAACAACAACATTCTCGTTTGTGACCGTGTGTGCTTCTCGGTCATCATTGACTATAGTAGCAGATTTCAGTTTTGTAATCACGGTCATTGTATAAAATATACACCAGAAAGTGTAATATCCACTACATTATCTGACCAGAAATGTTCTTGTCACAAATCAATGGGGAATTAAAATCTTTTCGAACTGATACAGATGCATTCATTTAACCACTAGCAACCATTTAAATTCTGCCATTTTTGTATTTAAGTTCAGAAAATGATATAGGTTCACCAGCATTTATTAAGCCTGACCCTTTCTCATTTATTTAATGTATTCCCCATCAGTACATCGATCATAATTTATACAGCATTAGGTTTAAACATGAAAGGGTTCCATACCCTCCAACCTTTTTGGCAGGTACAGTACCTTTTTTTTAAGGTCTGTACCGATTTTTGGCTCTCCGAACTTCCTTTGAAAGTATAGGAAAAGGGGCCCGTGGACACACCCCCTTTTCGAATTTGTACCGATTTTTATGTGTAAAATGTTGGAAGGTATAGGGTTCACCATCAGTGATTCACATTGAGGGCATGAAACGATGGGAATCCACTGATTGCCTGAACGGGATGTAGTTATGTGACCGGCGGTCGGGAGACTGACGCCGGGTTCCCGATTGAAAGCCAGACAGTTGGCATGCCGACTAACAGGGACTATTCCTAATCGTGGGTGTCCACTACACCCATAGAGTGGGAATAGAACCTGTGGTAATCGCAGCGAGACACCGTGCCCGCTGTATGGCGAGTGCAGCGAGCCCCAAGGGGCTTTTTTTGCGCTCACCTTCCCCACGGTAATCTAAACCCCTGGATCCTGGCGTTGGTATGGTGACCGGCGCAATCCCAAACGCCAGTCACCCATGCTCAACCTGTTTGAACTAGAGATGAGCGGGTTCGGTTCCCAGAGAACCGAACCCCCCCGAGACTTCACTACCCGAGCCCGGATCCGAGTCAGGCTCGGGTTTTCCCACCTGACTCAGAAACTAGAACAAGGCAAAACGTCATCATCCCGCTGTCGAATTCTCGCAGGGTTTGGATTCCATATAAGGAGCCGCGCGTCCCCGCCATTTTCACTCCTGCATTGGAGAGTGTAGAGAGAGGACGTGTTTCCGTTCTCAGTTTCCTGCATCAGTTCAGTGGTATTGTCTTGTGCTGCATCAGACCCGTCACAGTGGTTGTGTCCTCTGCTGCCATATGTCCAGTGCTGCTGTATAAGTCCAGTCCAGTGGTGCTGTCTTGTGCTGCATCAGTTCAGTGGTGGTGTATTGTGCTGCATCAGTCCAGTCACAGTGGTGGTGTCCTCTGCTGCCATATGTCCAGTGGTGCTGTATAAGTCCAGTCCATTGCAGTGGTGCTGTGTTATCCTGCATCAGTCCACTGGTGTTGTCCCTGTGCTGCCGTATATGTCCAGTGATACTGCCATATATGTCCAGCGGTACTGCCGTATAAATCCAGTGATACTTCTGTATAATTCCACTGGTACTGGCGTATAATTGCAGCGGTACTGGCGTATAAATCCAGTCCAGTGATACTGCCGTATATGTCTAGTGGTACTGCAGTATAATTCCAGTGGTACTGCCATATAATTCCAGTGATACTGCCATATAATTCCAGTGGTACTGTCGTATAATTCCAGCAGTACTGGTGCATAAATCCAGTCCAGTGATACTGCTGTATATGTCCAGTGATACTGCCGTATAATTCCAGTGGTACTGCCGTATAATTCCAGTGATACTGCTGTATAATTCCAGTGGTACTGGCATATAATTCCAGCGGTACTGGCGTATAAATCCAGTCAAGTGATACTGCCGTATATGTCCAGTGGTACTGCTGTATAAGTCCAGTGGTACTGCCGTATAATTCCAGTGATATTGGCGTATAATTCCAGCAGTACTGGCGTAAAAATCCAGTCCAGTGATACTGCCGTATATGTGCAGTGGTACTGCCGTATAAATCCAGTGGTACTGCCGTATGTGTCCAGTGGTACTGCCGTATAATTCCAGTGGTACTTGTGTATAAATCCAGTGATACTGTCGTATAATTCCAGTGGTACTAGCGTATAATTCCAGTCCAGTGATATTGCCGTATATGTCCAGTGGTACTACCGTATAATTCCAATGGTACTGCAGTATAATTCCAGTGAAACTGCCATATAATTCCAGTGGTACTGGCATATAATTCCAGCGGTACTGGCGTATAAATCCAGTCCAGTAATACTGCCGTATATGTCCAGTGGTACTGCTGTTTAAGTCCAGTGGTACTGCCGTAAAATTCCAGTGGTACTGGCATATAATTCGAGCGATACTGTCGTATAAATCCAGTCCAGTGAAACTGCCGTATATGTCCAGTGGTACTGCCGTATGATTCCAGTGGTACTGCCGTATAATTCCAGTGATACCGTCGTATAATTCCAGTGATCCTGACGTATAATTCCAGTGGTACTGGCGTTTAAGTCCAGTGATACTGCGTATAATTCCAGTGGTAATGGCGTATAATTCCAGCGGTACTGCCGTATAAATCCAGTCCAGTGATACTGCCGTATATGTCCAGTGGTACTGCTGTATAATTCTAATGGTACTGCCATATAATTCCAGTGATCCTGCCATATAATTCCAGTGGTACTGGTGTATAATTCCAGCAGTACTGGCAAATACATCCAGTCCAGTGATACTGCCGTATATGTCCAGTGGTACTGCCGTTGTACTGTCATATAATTCCAGTAATACTGCCGTATAATCCCAGTGATCCTGCCGTATATTTCCAGTGGTACTGGCGTATAAATCCAGTGATACTGCTGTATAATTCCAGTGGTACTGCCATATAAATCCAGTCCAGTGGTGCTGCCATATAAGTTCAGTGGTGCTGTCCTGTGCTGTATATTATTTACTCCAAATAAAGGGGTTATTAATATTTAATCCAAATAATTTTCACAGGGTTTGCCCTGTGTGGTGTAGTGTTACACCCTCCTGTACCTCATATTGTTATATAACTCCAGAAAGATAATGGAGAACAAAAATTTGGAGGATAAAATAGGGAAAGATCAAGAACCACTTCCTCCTAGTGCTGAAGCTGCTGCCACTAGTCATGACATAGATGATGAAATGCCATCA
Organism: Pseudophryne corroboree; assembly: GCF_028390025.1. Classification (NCBI taxonomy): domain Eukaryota; kingdom Metazoa; phylum Chordata; class Amphibia; order Anura; family Myobatrachidae; genus Pseudophryne; species Pseudophryne corroboree. The sequence goes on from NC_086455.1 coordinate 41,746,782, forward strand.
ACGTCATCTGCCAAGGCCGATGCCCAATGTGATAGTAGAGGGCATGTAAAATCCAAAAAGCCAAAGTTCAGTAAAATACCCCAAAAAATAAATTTAAATGGTCTGAGGAGAAACGTACACCAGGATGAGGATATGGGTGTTGTTGGCGCTGAGGAGGAAGTTGACGAAGAGGATTCTGATGGTGATGTGGTTTGTTTAAATCAGGCACTGGGGGAGACACCTGTTGTCCGTGGGATGAATAACACCATTTTAATGCCTGGGCAAAATACCAAAAAAGCCACCTCTTCGGTGAGGAATGATTTCTCCACAAATCCGGACAACAGGTGTCAAGCCGTGTGTTGCCTCTGTCAATCTGTAATAAGTAGGGGTAAGGACGTTAACCACCTAGGAACATCCTCCCTTATACGTCACCTGGAGCGCATTCATCAGAAGTCAATGTCAAGTTGTGTAACTTTGGGTAAGAACGTAAGCAGTCCACTAACACCTAAATCCCTTCTTCCTCTTGTACCCAAGCTCCTGCAAGCCACAACACCAACTCCCTCAACTTCAATTTCCTCCTCAGTCAGGAACGTCAGTAGTCCTGCAGGCAATGTCACTGGCAAGACTGAGGAGTCCTCTCCTAACTGGGATTCCTCAGGAGGATCCTTGAGTGGTACACCTACTGCTGCTGTTGCTGCCGCTGCTGTTATTGCTGCTAAAAGTGGATCGTCCACCAAATCCCATCTAGGTTCCTCTTCACTAGGCAGGCGATAATGTACAGAGACGTCAAAAAAAGTGTCCTCAGTGTCCTCAAAAATGCAGTTATACCCACTGTCCACTTAACCACGGACATGTGGCCAAGTGGACCAGGGCAGACTAAGGACTTTATGACTGTGACAGCCCACTGGGTAGATGTATTGCCTCCCGCAGCAACAACAACAGCAGCGGCACCAGTAGCACCCCAATCACATACAATTGCATCCACAGGCCCCCTCATTATTACCCGTGAAGTCACCTGTGTATGCAAAAAGGGCGCCGGTACTTACTGAAAAAAGGAGATTATGAAAAGGCAGATGCTGCTGCTGCTCCCAGTTTATAAGGATAATTGCATTCCTTACAAAAGACAACAAGAGAAACTTACAGGAAAATAAATCCCTATATCAAACCATTGCCCATAAACAGGGGCGGATTGGGAACAAAAAGTGGCCCTGGAAAAATTTGTACTAGTGGCCCCACATGGGCAACACCAGAGGTGTAAGGTCTAGCCATGGGCCATGGCAGCAGCACCCCCCCCCCCCCCCCCCCCAAGACTTTCCAGATAGTGGGCATGTCCAGCATCAAGGGGGAAGTTAAAAAGAAATAAAATTAAATATTATGAGCACATTATATGATACACCTTCAGAATTTAGGAAACTATCATTCTTTAGAAAGATATATTTTCTTGCTTATTACACCAACCGTATCACAATCACTATTCACTCAATCTTATATGTCAGCCAAGCAGGCAGAGAGAGCATACACTAGTTCATCTGCAATCACCGGCTAAGTGGCAAAGTAATTTTCATATATGCAGATTATTTTGCATCTTATTCATTATGTCTATAAAAAGGACCACATGTCCTCAAACAAAACAGGCCCCGCAGGTGCGTCGGCCCACCGGGGATCTTCCCTGTAAACCCTATGGCCAATCCGCCTCTGCCCATAAATAATAATAATTATAAAACTACATACATTCAAATTTATAAAAGATATTTTTAATAAATCTTTTATTCCCAGAAAGAATTTCAATAAAAATATATATAATGCTGCAGCATATATTAAAATACAATTAACATATAGTAAACACATATTCAAATTCGATTGACTGTGCCAGAGACGATAACCTCCATATGGTTCCGGTATGAATGGTCGACCATGTTATGGTCGACAGTCATTAGGTCGACCACTATTGGTCGACATTGACATGGTCGACATGGACACATGGTCGACACATGAAAATGGTCGACACGTGAAAGGTCGACATATGAAAAGGTCGACATGAGTTTTTTTACTTTTTTTGGTGTCGTTTTTTGCGTAAAGTGACTGGGAACCCCAATTAGTGCACCGCGTCCCCTCGCATGGCTCGCTTCGCTCGCCATGCTTCGGGCATGGTGCCTTCGCTCCGCTACCGCTTCGCTCGGCACACTTTACCGTTCCAACCGTAGTCCATGTGGATCGTAAAGTATGGAAAAGTTCCCCAAAAGAAAAAAAAGTTAAAAAACTCATGTCGACCTTTCCATGTGTCGACCTTTCATGTGTCGACCATTTTCATGTGTCGATCATGTGTCCATGTCGACCATGTCAATGTCGACCAATAGTGGTCGACCTAATGACTGTCGACCATAACATGGCCGACCATGTGAACGGGGGTGTGGTTCATCAAATCGACATTGTCTAAGTCGACAATGTTTAGGTCGACCACTATAGGTCGACAGTCACTAGGTCGACATGGATGGAAGGTCGACAGGGTTTCTAGGTCGACATGTGCTAGGTCGACAGGTCTAAAGGTCGACATGAGGATTTATTTATTTTTTTGGTGTCGTTTTCTTCGTAGAGTGACCGGGATCCCAAATTAGTGCACCGCGTCCCCTCGCATGGCTCGCTTCGCTCGCCATGCTTCGGGCATGGTGCCTTCGCTCCGCTACCGCTTCGCTCGGCACACTTTACCGTTCCAATCGTAATCCACGTGGATCGTTAAGTATGAAAAAATTCAAAAAAAGAAAAAAAATGTGAAAAACCCATGTCGACCTTTAGACCTGTCGACCTAGCACATGTCGACCTAGAAACCCTGTCGACCTTCCATCCATGTCGACCTAGTGACTGTCGACCTATAGTGGTCGACCTAAACATTGTCGACCTAGACACTGTCGATCTTCAGACCGGATCCCGTGAAGGGATACCCCTCCATATCACTGATGCATTGGGCTGAGAAATCATCCACACAGTGTTTGCAATACGGGCCAATACCAGCAGAGGGAGCCTGAACACTGTGAATGAACCTATTGAGTCATCAGAAGTAACTCCACTATACCTGTCAAATAGGTATTATACCAGTAGAGGGAGCCTGATCACTGGATCACCATAAGCGTTGCATTACTCTGGAGGTGACGTAATAGCAAGTATGTATGGTAATTACCAGCGATTCCATTGATGTGTGCACACATGCAGGGCCGTAACTACGTGTGTGCCAAGTGGGCTTGGCACACAGCGCAGTTGCCCTGAGGGCGCACGGCCAGCGGCATGTAATTAGTCAAATTGACTCATTACATGCCGCCTCTGAAGTCTGCGCCGTGCGCCGCCGCCGCACTGGGGAGGAGAGCTACAGCGCTGGGCAGCGGAGAAGGAGGAGGGGGACTGGAGCCGCAGCAGCGCTATTTCATTGGTAGTAAGCGCCGCTGCAGCAGCCCCCTCTCCTTCCGTATTGGCTGCCCGGCGCTGCTGTGGATGCTGGGATGCGGTTCCTCCATCCCAGCATCCACGGCAGCGCCGGGCAGCCAATACGGAAGGAGAGGGGACAGCTGCAGCGGCGCTTACTACTAATGAAATAGCGCTGCTGCGGCTGTAGTCCCCCTTCCTCCTCCTCCTTCTCACCTGCCTGCACCGAGGGAGCTGCACGAGGAGCCTGTCAGCGGGGAGATGGTAAGTATCTCTCTCTCTCTCTCTCTCTCTCTCTCTCTCTCTCTCTCTCTCTCTCTCTTTCTCTCTCTCTCTCTCTCTCTCTCTCTCTCACTCAGGGGGACACCGTCTGCCATAATGTGTAAAAAGGGGGCCTGGCTGCCGCAATGTGTAAAAAGGGGGACTGGCTGCCGCAATGTGTAAAAAGGGGGCCTGGCTGCCGCAATGTGTAAAAAGGGGGACTGGCTGCCGTAATGTGTAAAAAGGGGGCTTGGCTGCCGTAATGTGTAAAAAGGGGGCCTGGCTGCCGCAATGTGTAAAAAGGGGGACTGGCTGCCGCAATGTGTAAAAAGGGGGACTGGCTGCCGCAATGTGTAAAAATGGGGACTGGCTGCCGTAATGTGTAAAAAGGGGGACTGGCTGCCGTAATGTGTAAAAAGGGGGACTGGCTTGTCAGCGTCCGGAGTCTTACCGGTACGCTGGGGCCGCGGGGCTGGCTTCCTTGGCGTTGTGCGGGCAGCGGCGGAGGTGGGCTGCTGCGCCGAATCCGTGGGCAGCAGTAGCGGCGGTGAGGGGGTCCGCTCGTGGTGGTGGGACGCCGCTACAGCGGGTCGCTCTTGCTGAACCGTTGCTTGGAGACCAGGGGCAGTGAGCAATGTGGTTTTGCAAAAAGGTCTGCATTACTGGGCGCCGCCATGTTGGAGACCAAGTTTTAAGCATAGTTCCTGTTTCCTGTTTCTTCCAGCCAATCCAGGGGAAGCTCTCCCTATAAAAGGGGGCTGGTTTAGGACAGGGATGCCAGTGCTTCAAGTTACAACCCTGTTGTAGGTGCTTTAGCCTGTGCTCCCAGGATTCCTGCTGTATCCTGGTTCCTCCTGATCCTGCTTGGTCGGTTCTCTGTTGCTGCTGCAGCCCTGCCGTTTTTAGCCTGCTACTGCCTGTGGAAGCGCTCCTGGAAAACCCGGTCCAGTAAGACTCTTTAGGCACAGTCGGCTCCGGGTCTTCTGCCTCGTCTTTCAAGCCACACTCCACAGATCCCCTTCACCAGCCACGCCTTTGTACCACTGACCACAGCCTGCAGATTATCTTCAAGCCTCGTTTTCCAAACCACAGTTCACAGTCCTTGTCTCCAGCCACGTTTTCAACTACCATCCACAGTTCCACAGTTCATCATCTACAGTCTCGTCTTTCGAATCACAGTCCGCAGTTCTTCACCTCCAGCCACGTCTTTAACCATTGTGCTTCAGCCTCGGTTCTCTACCTCAGCCCTGTACATAATAAATACTTCCCATTGACTCTCAAACCTCGCCTACGTTCTTCATTGCTCCGTGTCCCATGCGAAGGAACTATATCCAGCCCCCTCATCTGGTTCATTCACAGCCTGCTACCTCCTCGGGCAAATCTCAGCTGCCGGATCCTTAAACCCTGCCAGACGTGACAGTAAGCACTGGCCCAATGGATTCGACGGGTGATCAGGCCTCAGGAGGGGATTCAACTGCAGATATCTGGTCTTGCTTAAGTAAGCAGGAGGCCACACAATCTCAAATCGTGCAGTTCATGCAGAGTATGTCCGAACGTCTCGATTCTCTCTGTGTTGCCATGACGGCCCCTCAAGTATCTACAGCTGCTCCCACATTGGCACTTCCGGTCCCGCTTCCTCCTGTACCAGTACCACTTCCATGTTTGCATTTGCCACCTCCCAGTAAATTTGATGGGAATCCAAAACAATGCCGCGGGTTTCTTAACCAGTGCGAAATCCAGTTCGAACTACAGTTGGCCAACTTCCCATCAGCACGAACCAAAGTAGCCTATATAATTTCTTTCCTTACCGGGCAAGCGTTGGAATGGACTTCACCTTTGTGGGAGAGGATGGATCCCATCTTATCTAACTATCCAGAATTCATGGCCACCTTTCGAAGAATCTTTGACGAACCGGGCAGGACTTCTGCCGCTTCATTGGAGATCCTGCGCCTGCGTCAGGGCACGCGTACGGTCAGTCAGTACGTGATCCAGTTTCGCACCCTTTCCTCAGAACTGAACTGGAACGAGGAGGCTCTCATTGCAGCTTTCTGGAACGGTCTCTCTGAAAAGATCAAAGATGACCTCGCAACTCAGGACGTACCTGATAAGTTGGATAAACTAATTTCTTTATGCAATAAGTTAGATCTGAGGTACAGAGAACGCTGTATGGAGAGGTTGCGGTCAGATCGCCCTAAGCCTAGAGTTGTTCTTCCACCAATATCATCATCACCAACTGTGGAAGAACCCATGCAGATTAAACGCTCCCACCTCTCCAATGAAGAACGTCAGAGACGGCGACAAGGGAACCTCTGCCTGTATTGTGGTGCATCTGATCACTTTGTTAAAACTTGCAGTCTACGTCCGGGAAACGCCCGCTCCTAGTTTGTGCTGGAGAGGTCAAGCTAGGAGAATTCTCAGAATTACATACCAAGAAAGAGTCTGTCCTGTTAACCCAATTGGAGCTCCCTTCTTCTTCTCTTCTCATCCCTGCACTACTCGACTCCGGAGCCGCCGAAAGCTTCATTACGTCAGCTCTGGTCAAACGATCTGGAATACAAACGGTTCCTTTGGATCGTACCATTTCTGTTACTGCAGTGGATGGAAGTTATATCCCAGAGGGTATTATATCCTTTCGTACTATTCCTCTCAAGATGAAGGTCGGAGTTCTCCATTCAGAAGAAATCTCTTTCCTTGTAATTCCTAAAGCCTCTCATAAACTAATCCTAGGGTTTCCATGGTTAAACAGACACAATCCCCACATTGATTGGCAGACTATGGATGTTCTCTCTTGGGGACAAGACTGCTTTCAGAACTGTTTACCTTCTATTAGACCTCTCTGTTCTTCCAACCCTTCCAGCCTTCCTGTGGAGTACCAATCTTTTCAAGATGTTTTCAGTAAGCATGGGGCGGACACCTTGCCTCCGCATCGTACTTGGGATTGTCCCATTGAGCTAGTACCCGGTAAGACTCCTCCCCGAGGTCGAATTTACCCTCTCTCACTTCCCGAGACACAGGCCATGTCGGCGTATATACGGGAGAACTTGGAGAAAGGGTTCATCAGGTCTTCTACATCTCCGGCCGGAGCAGGGTTTTTCTTCGTCAAAAAGAAGGATGGGGGGTTGCGGCCCTGTATTGGCTATAGAGGTCTCAATGACATAACAATTAAGAACAGATATCCGTTGCCTCTGATTCCAGAACTGTTCGACCATATTAAAGGAGCTACTGTATTTACTAAGTTGGACTTACGGGGGGCCTACAATCTTATACGTATTCGCCCAGGGGACGAATGGAAGACGGCATTTAATACCCGCGATGGCCATTACAAATACCTGGTAATGCCTTTTGGCCTATGTAACGCCCCAGCCGTCTTTCAAGAGTTCGTTAACGAAATCTTCAGAGATCTCCTCTATGACTGCTTGGTAGTGTATCTGAATGACATCCTCATTTTTTCTAGGGATCTGAAGACCCACCGGGAACAAGTCAAAGAAGTATTAACTCGTTTACGAAGGAATCAGTTATTCTGTAAATTAGAGAAGTGCACCTTTGAAGTACCCACGATTCCATTCCTCGGTTACATTCTTTCTGAGCAGAGGTTACAGATGGACCCCGCTAAAGTCCAAGCGATTCAGGATTGGGCACTTCCAGCTACCCTTAAAGGAATTCAACGTTTCCTAAGGTTTGCTAACTTCTACCGAAGATTCATTCAAAATTATTCTTCTGGCATAGCTCCTATAACCGCATTAACTAGGAAGGGAGCTGATCCTGCCAAGTGGTCTTTGGAGGCTTTTTCATCTTTAAAGGAGGCCTTCACGACTGCTCCAGTTCTTCGACAACCCGATCTCAGCCGTCCTTTCTTGGTGGAGGTTGATGCCTCTACTGTAGGAGTAGGAGCAGTATTATCCCAGCTTTTCGAGGACAAGAAGGTCCATACTTGTGCGTTCTTCTCGCGAAGATTCTCCCCCGCTGAACAGAATTACGCTATTGGGGAACAGGAATTACTGGCAATTAAGTTGGCCTTTGAGGAGTGGAGGTATTTGTTGGAGGGAGCTCAGCATCCAATTTCGGTGACCACGGATCACAAGAACCTCCTGTATCTACAGTCAGCCCGATGTCTGAACCCATGCCAAGCAAGATGGGCACTCTTCTTTACCCGTTTTAATTTTAAACTCAGTTACCGACCAGGTTCCCTCAACAAAAAGGCAGATGCATTATCTCGCTCCCTAAGTTCAGAAGAACCCTCTGACCGTTCAAAAGAGCAATTTATCCTGGAATCCACCTCTTTTTCTGCAACTAATACCTCTCCACTTCCTCCTCCAGGGAAGATCTTCGTTGCACCAAATCTTTGCAAAAAACTTCTTACATGGGCTCATTCCTCCTCCTTTATGGGCCATGCGGGGGGTCATAAGACACTTAAATTCATTCAGCGCTCCTACTGGTGGCCTCATCTCAGGACTGACGTTCAGGAATTCGTAGCTGTCTGTCCAAAATGTGCCCAGCACAAAAGTCCCAAAGGTCCACCAGCCGGGTTACTCCATCCTTTGCCGGTACCACTAAGACCATGGACGCATATTTCTATGGACTTTATTACAGATTTACCTATGTCTGGTGGGCGGAACACCGTATGGGTCATAGTTGACCGATTCTCTAAAATGGCACACTTTGTTCCTCTGGCTAATCTTCCATCTGCATCCCAGTTGGCAAAATTGTTTATAGCAGAGATCTTTCGACTCCATGGTCTACCCCAGGAAATCGTGTCTGATAGAGGTCCTCAATTTGTGGCCAGGTTTTGGAGATCCCTATGTTCTGCTCTTGGCGTGAAATTAAACTTCTCCTCAGGATATCATCCTCAAACGGATGGTCAAACAGAGAGAGTGAACCAGGATCTGGAGACTTTTCTGCGTTTATTCATGTCCTCCTCACAGGACGACTGGTTGGACTTCCTCCCATTTACAGAATTTGCCCATAACAATCTTTATCACTCTGCCACAAAATCTTCTCCATTCTTCATTAATTATGGTTACCATCCAAGAGTTCCTGACTTCCAACTTCTGCCTACGCTCGAGGTTCCGGCCGCAGAGTCAACACTTCGTCAATTTACTGAAGCCTGGAAACAAGTTCACAAGACTTTGCTCAAGACATCCAAGAGATATAAGACCTATGCAGATCTGAAACGAAAAGCTGTACCAAGCCTTAAGGTAGGAGATCGGGTTTGGGTTTCCACACGTAACCTAAGATTAAAGGTTCCTACAAAAAAGTTTGCTCCCAGATTTATTGGGCCTTACCCAATCGAAAGAGTGTTGAATCCTGTGGCTTACAAAGTGAAATTACCTCCGCAGTTAAGAATTCCTAATGCATTTCATATTTCTCTCTTAAAACCACTGGTACTTAATCGGTTCAGAGCCGCTCTGCCTAAATCACCCAAGATCCAATCAGCACATGGAGATGAATTTGAGATTCACAAGATCCTCGATTCTCGCAGACGTTATGGTCGCATCCAGTACCTTGTTGATTGGAAGGGGTATGGGCCAGAGGAGAGATCTTGGGTAGATGCAGAGGATGTCCATGCTCCAAGACTTCTTCGGACATTTCATGCCAAGTTTCCAACTAAACCACATAGGTGTCCGGAGTCCACCCGCAAGGGGGGGGTACTGTCAGCGTCCGGAGTCTTACAGGTACGCTGGGCCGCGGGGCTGGCTTCCTTGGCGTTGTGCGGGCAGCGGCGGAGGTGGGCTGCTGCGCCGGATCCGTGGGCAGCAGTAGCGGCGGTGAGGGGGTCCGCTCGTGGTGGCGGGACGCCGCTACAGCGGGTCGCTCTTGCTGAACCGTTGCTTGGAGACCAGGGGCAGTGAGCAATGTGGCTTTGCAAAAAGGTCTGCATTACTGGGCGCCGCCATGTTGGAGACCAAGTTTTAAGCATAGTTCCTGTTTCCTGTTTCTTCCAGCCAATCCAGGGGAAGCTCTCCCTATAAAAGGGGGCTGGTTTAGGACAGGGATGCCAGTGCTTCAAGTTACAACCCTGTTGTAGGTGCTTTAGCCTGTGCTCCCAGGATTCCTGCTGTATCTTGGTTCCTCCTGATCCTGCTTGGTCGGTTCTCTGTTGCTGCTGCAGCCCTGCCGTTTCTAGCCTGCTACTGCCTGTGGAAGCGCTCCTGGAAAACCCGGTCCAGTAAGACTCTTTGGGCACAGTCGGCCCCGGGTCTTCTGCCTCGTCTTTCAAGCCACACTCCACAGATCCCCTTCACCAGCCACGCCTTTGTACCACTGACCACAGCCTGCAGATTATCTTCAAGCCTCGTTTTCCAAACCACAGTTCACAGTCCTTGTCTCCAGCCACGTTTTCAACTACCATCCACAGTTCCACAGTTCATCATCTACAGTCTCGTCTTTCGAATCACAGTCCGCAGTTCTTCACCTCCAGCCACGTCTTTAACCATTGTGCTTCAGCCTCGGTTCTCTACCTCAGCCCTGTACATAATAAATACTTCCCATTGACTCTCAAACCTCGCCTACGTTCTTCATTGCTCCGTGTCCCATGCGAAGGAACTATATCCAGCCCCCTCATCTGGTTCATTCACAGCCTGCTACCTCCTCGGGCAAATCTCAGCTGCCGGATCCTCAAACCCTGCCAGACGTGACAGTGCTGCCGTAATGTGCAAAATGGGGACTGGCTGCCGCAATGTGTAAAAAGGGGGACTGGCTGCCGCAATGTGTAAAAAGGGGGACACCGTCTGCCGTAATATGTAAAAAGGGGGCCTGGCTGACGCAATGTGTAAAAAGGGGGACTGGCTGCCGCAATGTGTATAAAGGGGGACACCGTCTGCCGTAATGTGTAAAAACGGGGATGCTGTCTGCTGTAATGTGTAAAAAGGGGACGCTGTCTGCCGTAATGTTAAAAAAGGGGACGCTGTCTGCCGTAATGTTAAAAAAGGGGACGCTGTCTGCTGTAATGTGTAAAAAAGGGGACGCTGTCTGCCGTAATTGTGTAAAAAAGGGAGACTGGCTGCCGCAATGTGTAAAAAGGGGGACTGGCTGCCGCAATGTGTAAAAAGGGGGACTGGCTGCCGCAATGTGTAAAAAGGGGGACTGTCTGCTGTAATGTGTAAAAAGGGGGACGCTGTCTGCTGTAATGTATAAAAGGGGCTCTACCTGGTGTAGTGGCGCTACTGTGCAGCGTAATTTGAAAAATGGAGACTACTGTGCACCGTAGTATGAATTGCTATTATTTTGTGGCCACGTCCCTTCCCCATGAAGCCACGCCCCATATATAGCGCACTGCCCCTATCTTGCATGGGGGGGGGGGCGCCAATGTCGTTTCTTGCACACAGCACTAAAATGCCTAGTTACGGCACTGCACACATGTAAACGAGGAATCCAAGTGAACTTGGGACTTCTTTGGAATTGAATTAATCCATCTATTAGCCGCCAATTGAGATGATATAGTTCATGAGATAATGGAACTGGCTTTATATGTGGGAGTCAAACAAATAATAACTGTACGGTACATTGGGACTTATCCATTGTTTGTGGACACTTTTCAACTGAATGAGGTATTGGACCCATCTGTGGCCTAAACATATGATCAGGATATATAAAGGAATACTGGCAAGCATCTAGGGCAGAGGTTCTCAAACTCGGTCCTCGGGGCCCACACAGTGCATGTTTTGCAGGTAACCCAGCAGGTGCACAGGTGTATTAATTACTCACTGACACATTTTAAAAGGTCCACAGGTGGAGCTAATTATTTCACTTGCGATTCTGTGAGGAGACCTGCAAAACATGCACTGTGTGGGCCCCCGAGGACCGAGTTTGAGAACCTCTGATCTAGGGAATTTAAATGTGTGTTTAATATATGTTAATTGTATTTTAATATATGCTGCAGCATTATATATATTTTTATTGAAATTCTTTCTGGGAATAAAATATTTATTAAAAAGATCTATTATAAATTTGAGTGCATGTAGTTTTATAATTATTAGTATTTATGGGCAATGGCAGTGCTCTTGGTTTGATATAGGGATTTATTTCCCTGTAAGTTTCTCTTCTTGGCACCAGTAGCAGCATCTCGCAAATGCCAGCTCATTCCTAGGCAGGCTATGCTGTGTATCACCGGTTTCCGTAAGAGGCAAACCGCTGACAACCTCTTACGGAAACTGAGGGACATCATCGCACAATGGCTTACCTACAATTAGACTCTCCTGGGGATTTATGATATCGGACAACGCCACCAATATTGTGCGTGCATTACATCTGGCCAAATTCCAGCACTTCCCATGTTTTGCACATACAATTAATTTGGTGGTGCTGAATTATTTGAAAAATGGAGATGCTGTCAATGGCCCGAAAAATTGCTGCCCACTTTTGACATTCAGCCACCGCGTGCCGTAGACTGGATCGACAGCAAACACTCCTGAACCTGCCCTGCCATCAGCTGAAGCAAGAGGTGATAATGAGTTGGAATTCAACACTCTATATGCTTCAGAGGATGGAGGAGCAGCAAAAGGCCATTCAAGCCTATACATACACCTACGATATAGGCAAAGGAGGGGGAATGCGCCTGACTCAAGCGCAGTGGAGAATGATTTCCATCTTGTGCAAGGTTCTCCAACCCTTCGAACTTGCCACACGTGAAGTCAGTTCAGACACTGCCAGCTTGAGTCAGGTCATTGCCCTCATCAGGCTTTTGCAGAAGCAGCTGGAGAAATTGAAGGAGGAGCTAAGACAGAGCGATTCCGCAAAGTATGTGGGACTTGTGGATGGAGCCCTTCATTTGCTTTGCCAGGATTCAAGGGTGGTCAATTTGTTGAAATCAGAGCACTACATTTTGGCCACCATGCTCGATCCTAGGTTTAAAGCCTACGTTGTATCTCTCTTTCCTGCAGAGGTTCAAAGACATTGCTGGTGAGAAAATTGTCAACTCAAGCGGAACGTGACTCATCAACAGTTCCTCCTTCACTTTCTCCCGCAACTGGGGCTGCAAGAAAAAGGATAAGATTTCCTAGCCCACCAGCTGGCGGTGATGCAGGGCAGTCAAGAGTGAGTGCTGACATCTGGTCCGGACTGAAGGACCTGCAAACGATTATTGACATGTCTACTGTCACTGCATATGATTCTGTCACCATTGAAAGAATGGTGGAGGATTATATGAGTGACAGCATCCAAGTAGGCATGTCAGACAGTCCGTATGTATACTGGTAGGAAAAAGAGGCAATTTGGAGGCCCTTGCACAAACTGGCTTTATTTTACCTAAGTTACCCCCCCCCCCCCTCCCCCTCCAGTGTGTACTCTGAAAAAGTATTTTGTGCAGCTGGTAACCTTGTCAGCGATTAGCATAGGAGGTTACTTCCACAAAATGTGGAGATGATGTTCATCAAAATGAATTATAAATTCCACCGGGAAGACCTTTACCAGCAATTGCCTACAGAAAGTACACAGGGACCTGTGATGGTGGATTCCAGTGGGGACTATATGGGGGACTATATGGGGAATTAATACTCTGTGAATTAATACTCTGTGAGGAGGAGTATGTACACACTGAAAGGGGTGAGGAATCGTAGGATGAGGTCGACATCTTGCCTCTGTAGAGCCAGTTTGTGCAAGGAGAGATTGATTGCTTCTTTTTTGGTGAGGGCCCAAACCAACCAGTCATTTCAGCCACAGTCGTGGGGCAGACCCTGTCGCTGAAATTATTGGGTTGTTAAAGTTAGAGATGAGCGCCTGAAATTTTTCGGGTTTTGTGTTTTGGTTTTGGGTTCGGTTCCGCGGCCGTGTTTTGGGTTCGACCGCGTTTTGGCAAAACCTCACCGAATTTTTTTTGTCGGATTCGGGTGTGTTTTGGATTCGGGTGTTTTTTTCAAAAAACCCTAAAAAACAGCTTAAATCATAGAATTTGGGGGTCATTTTGATCCCATATTATTATTAACCTCAAAAACCATAATTTCCACTCATTTTCAGTCTATTCTGAATACCTCACACCTCACAATATTATTTTTAGTCCTAAAATTTGCACCGAGGTCGCTGGATGACTAAGCTAAGCGACCCTAGTGGCCGACACAAACACCTGGCCCATCTAGGAGTGGCACTGCAGTGTCACGCAGGATGGCCCTTCCAAAAAACCCTCCCCAAACAGCACATGACGCAAAGAAAAAAAGAGGCGCAATGAGGTAGCTGTGTGAGTAAGATTAGCGACCCTAGTGGCCGACACAAACACCGGGCCCATCTAGGAGTGGCACTGCAGTGTCACGCAGGATGTCCCTTCCAAAAAACCCTCCCCAAACAGCACATGACGCAAAGAAAAAGAAAAGAAAAAAGAGGTGCAAGATGGAATTGTCCTTGGGCCCTCCCACCCACCCTTATGTTGTATAAACAGGACATGCACACTTTAACCAACCCATCATTTCAGTGACAGGGTCTGCCACACGACTGTGACTGATATGACGGGTTGGTTTGGACCCCCACCAAAAAAGAAGCAATTAATCTCTCCTTGCACAAACTGGCTCTACAGAGGCAAGATGTCCACCTCATCATCATCCTCCGATATATCACCGTGTACATCCCCCTCCTCACAGATTATCAATTCGTCCCCACTGGAATCCACCATCTCAGCTCCCTGTGTACTTTGTGGAGGCAATTGCTGCTGGTCAATGTCTCCGCGGAGGAATTGATTATAATTCATTTTAATGAACATCATCTTCTCCACATTTTCTGGATGTAACCTCGTACGCCGATTGCTGACAAGGTGAGCGGCGGCACTAAACACTCTTTCGGAGTACACACTTGTGGGAGGGCAACTTAGGTAGAATAAAGCCAGTTTGTGCAAGGGCCTCCAAATTGCCTCTTTTTCCTGCCAGTATAAGTACGGACTGTGTGACGTGCCTACTTGGATGCGGTCACTCATATAATCCTCCACCATTCTTTCAATGTTGAGAGAATCATATGCAGTGACAGTAGACGACATGTCCGTAATCGTTGTCAGGTCCTTCAGTCCGGACCAGATGTCAGCATCAGCAGTCGCTCCAGACTGCCCTGCATCACCGCCAGCGGGTGGGCTCGGAATTCTGAGCCTTTTCCTCGCACCCCCAGTTGCGGGAGAATGTGAAGGAGGAGATGTTGACAGGTCGCGTTCCGCTTGACTTGACAATTTTGTCACCAGCAGGTCTTTGCACCCCAGCAGACTTGTGTCTGCCGGAAAGAGAGATCCAAGGTAGGTTTTAAATCTAGGATCGAGCACGGTGGCCAAAATGTAGTGCTCTGATTTCAACAGATTGACCACCCGTGAATCCTTGTTAAGCGAATTAAGGGCTCCATCCACAAGTCCCACATGCCTAGCGGAATCGCTCTGTGTTAGCTCCTCCTTCAATGTCTCCAGCTTCTTCTGCAAAAGCCTGATGAGGGGAATGACCTGACTCAGGCTGGCAGTGTCTGAACTGACTTCACGTGTGGCAAGTTCAAAGGGCATCAGAACCTTGCACAACGTTGAAATCATTCTCCACTGCACTTGAGACAGGTGCATTCCACCTCCTATATCGTGCTCAATTGTATAGGCTTGAATGGCCTTTTGCTGCTCCTCCAACCTCTGAAGCATATAGAGGGTTGAATTCCACCTCGTTACCACTTCTTGCTTCAGATGATGGCAGGGCAGGTTCAGTAGTTTTTGGTGGTGCTCCAGTCTTCTGTACGTGGTGCCTGTACGCCGAAAGTGTCCCGCAATTCTTCTGGCCACCGACAGCATCTCTTGCACGCCCCTGTCGTTTTTTAAAAAATTCTGCACCACCAAATTCAAGGTATGTGCAAAACATGGGACGTGCTGGAATTTGCCCATATTTAATGCACACACAATATTGCTGGCGTTGTCCGATGCCACAAATCCACAGGAGAGTCCAATTGGGGTAAGCCATTCTGCGATGATCTTCCTCAGTTGCCGTAAGAGGTTTTCAGCTGTGTGCGTATTCTGGAAAGCGGTGATACAAAGCGTAGCCTGCCTAGGAAAGAGTTGGCGTTTGCGAGATGCTGCTACTGGTGTCGCCGCTGCTGTTCTTGCGGCGGGAGTCCATACATCTACCCAGTGGGCTGTCACAGTCATATAGTCCTGACCCTGCCCTGCTCCACTTGTCCACATGTCCGTGGTTAAGTGGACATTGGGTACAACTGCATTTTTTAGGACACTGGTGAGTCTTTTTCTGACGTCCGTGTACATTCTCGGTATCGCCTGCCTACAGAAGTGGAACCTAGATGGTATTTGGTAACGGGGGCACACTGCCTCAATAAATTGTCTAGTTCCCTGTGAACTAACGGCGGATACCGGACGCACGTCTAACACCAACATAGTTGTCAAGGACTCAGTTATCCGCTTTGCAACAGGATGACTGCTGTGATATTTCATCTTCCTCGCAAAGGACTGTTGGACAGTCAATTGCTTACTGGAAGTAGTACAAGTGGGCTTACGACTTCCCCTCTGGGATGACCATCGACTCCCAGCAGCAACAACAGCAGCGCCAGCAGCAGTAGGCGTTACACGCAAGGATGCATCGGAGGAATCCCAGGCAGCAGGAGAGGACTCGTCAGAATTGCCAGTGACATGGCCTGCAGGACTATTGGCATTCCTGGGGAAGGAGGAAATTGACACTGAGGGAGTTGGTGGGGTGGTTTGCGTGAGCTTGGTTACAAGAGGAAGGGATTTACTGGTCAGTGGACTGTTTTTGAACTTGTCACTGACTTATTATGAATGCGCTGCAGGTGACGTATAAGGGAGGATGTTCCGAGGTGGTTAACGTCCTTACCCCTACTTATTACAGCTTGACAAAGGGAACACACGGCTTGACACCTGTTGTCCGCATTTCTGGTGAAATACTTCCACACCGAAGAGCTGATTTTTTTGGTATTTTCACCAGGCATGTCAACGGCCCTATTCCTCCCACGGACAACAGGTGTCTCCCCGGGTGCCTGACTTAAACAAACCACCTCACCATCAGAATCCTCCTGGTCAATTTCCTCCCCAGCGCCAGCAACACCCATATCCTCCTCATCCTGGTGTACTTCAACACTGACATCTTCAATCTGACTATCAGGAACTGGACTGCGGGTGCTCCTTCCAGCACTTGCAGGGGGCGTGCAAATGGTGGAAGGCGCATGCTCTTCACGTCCAGTGTTGGGAAGGTCAGGCATCGCAACCGACACAATTGGACTCTCCTTGTGGATTTGGGATTTCGAAGAACGCACAGTTCTTTGCGGTGCTACTGCTTTTGCCAGCTTGAGTCTTTTCATTTTTCTAGCGAGAGGCTGAGTGCCTCCATCCTCATGTGAAGCTGAACCACTAGCCATGAACATAGGCCAGGGCCTCAGCCGTTCCTTGCCACTCCGTGTGGTAAATGGCATATTGGCAAGTTTACGCTTCTCCTCCGACAATTTTATTTTAGGTTTTGGAGTCCTTTTTTTACTGATATTTGGTGTTTTGGATTTGACATGCTCTGTACTATGACATTGGGCATCGGCCTTGGCAGACGACGTTGCTGGCATTTCATCGTCTCGGCCATGACTAGTGGCAGCAGCTTCAGCACGAGGTGGAAGTGGATCTTGATCTTTCCCTAATTTTGGAACCTCAACATTTTTGTTCTCCATATTTTAATAGGCACAACTAAAAGGCACCTCAGGTAAACAATGGAGATGGATGGATACTAGTATACAATTATGGATGGACTGCCGAGTGCCGACACAGAGGTAGCTACAGCCGTGGACTATCGTACTGTACTGTGTCTGCTGCTAATATAGACTGGTTGATAAAGAGATGTAGTAGTAGTATGTATGTATAAAGAAGAAAGAAAAAAAAAACCACGGGTAGGTGGTATACAATTATGGACGGACTGCCGAGTGCCGACACAGAGGTAGCTACAGCCGTGGACTACCGTACTGTACTGTGTCTGCTGCTAATATAGACTGGATGATAATGAGATGTAGTATGTATAAAGAAGAAAGAAAAAAAAAACCACGGGTAGGTGGTATACAATTATGGATGGACTGCCGAGTGCCGACACAAAGGTAGCTACAGCCGTGAACTACCGTACTGTGTCTGCTGCGACTGGATGATAAATAATGATATAAAAAATATATATATATCACTACTGCAGCCGGACAGGTATATATTATATAATGACGGACCTGCTGGACACTGTCTGTCAGCAGAATGAGTTTTTTATAGAATAAAAAAAAAAACACCACACAAGTGAAGTCACACGACGAGTGTTTAACTTTTTCAGGCAATCACAATATAGTATACTATACTACTAACTATACTGGTGGTCAGTGTGGTCAGGTGGTCACTGGTCAGTCACACTGGCAGTGGCACTCCTGCAGCAAAAGTGTGCACTGTTTAATTTTAATAATAATATGTACTCCTGGCTCCTGCTATAACCTATAACTGGCACTGCAGTGCTCCCCAGTCTCCCCCACAATTATAAGATGTGTGAGCTGAGCACAGTCAGATATATACATAGATGATGCAGCACACTGGGCTGAGCAGTGCACACAGATATGGTATGTGACTGAGTCACTGTGTATTGTTTTTTTCAGGCAGAGAACGGATATATTAAATAAAACTGCACTGTCTGGTGGTCACTGTGGTCAGTCACTAGTAAACTCTGCACTCTCTACAGTTCTACAGTACTCCTAAGCTCCAGTAAATCAGGTCAATCTCTCTCTCTCTCTCTTCTAATCTAAATGGAGAGGACGCCAGCCACGTCCTCTCCCTATCAATCTCAATGCACGTGTGAAAATGGCGGCGACGCGCGGCTCCTTATATAGAATCCGAGTCTCGCGAGAATCCGACAGCGTCATGATGACGTTCGGGCGCGCTCGGGTTAACCGAGCAAGGCGGGAAGATCCGAGTCGCTCGGACCCGTGAACAAAAACATGAAGTTCGTGCGGGTTCGGATTCAGAGAAACCGAACCCGCTCATCTCTAGTTAAAGTGTACATGTCCTGTTTATACAACATAAGGGTGAGTGGGAGGGCACAAGGACAATTCCATCTTGCACCTCTTTTTCTTCTTTGCATCATGTGCAGTTTGGGGACTAGTTTTTTAAAGTGCCATCCTGTCTGACACTGCCGTACAAGTCCAGGGGTACTGCCGTATAAGTCCGGGGGTACTGCTGTATAAGTCCAGTGGTGCTGTCTTGTGCTGCATTAGTCCAGTGGTGGTGTCTTGTGCTGCCATAAGTCCAGTGGTGGAGTACTGTATATTTACTCCAAATAAAATGGTTAGATACATTACTTATATTATTATCCAAATTATTTTTGCAGGGTTTGCCCTGTGTGGTGTAGGGGTACGCTCGCCTGTGCTGCATATTCTAATAATAGCTACAAATAAATGGGTTATTATTATCCAAATTAATTTTACAGGCTTTGCTGTGTGTGTGTGGTTTAGGGGTACGATCTCCTGTGCCACCAATATTGTGCGTATATTACATCTGGGCAAATTCCAGCACGTCCCATGTTGTTTGTGCCACACACTTGTGTCGCTTAGCTTCGTCATACAGCTACCTCATTGCACCTCTTTTTCTTCTTTGCATGATGTGCTGTTTCGGGCCTAGTTTTCTTAAGTGCCATCCATTCTGCCACTGCAGTGCCACTCCTAGATGGGCCAGGTGTTTGTGCCGCCCACTTGTGTCGCTTAGCTTAGTCATACAGCCACCTCGGTGCAATCTTTTGGCCTAAAAACAATATTGTGAGGTGTTCAGAATAGACTGGAAATGAGTGGAAATTAATGTTATCGGAGCGGCGGCGGTTCTCACTGGCGGCATCAGTACAGGCTGTAACAACTCATAGATGGGAGCATGCGGCTGAACGAGAGCCTCACTCCCTCTCCATTTCAGCGGCGGGGCTCACAGGTGGCATCAGTAGAGACTGCGACGGCAGCAAGCGGCTGATGGAGCGCTCCCACTCGCTCTCCCTTCAGTGGAAGCGGCGGGACTCACAGAGAGTCCTGACGAAAAATGTGCTAATAAACAGCGCCTGAAACGTTGATGTAAAACTTGCTGTGTGCTGTCTACGTCATTGAAAATTCCTAGGAGTGCCGCCCGGTATCGTTGATCTATATATATATATATATATATATATATATATATGGCACCATCATTTATTTTGCCTTCTGGCGACTGGGACAAACTTACGCCACTGCCGCAAATCTTGGACACGTGTGGAGGGAGCTGACCTAAACAATAAGAATCGCGTCATTGTAGCCCCACCCTGTGTCGACGGACTCGTGATTCGCGGCATTTTGACTCAACACTGGAGGGGCCTAATGACATGGACACACCCACCCTGCCCCCAGAAGTGGTAATTGCAGCCCTCTCTTCGGAGTTACGATTGAATAGACCATTTATGTGCATATTTATTGTGTTTGTCTACGCAACGACTTTCACTGACACACCTGCGACACTCCCATAACACTGACATTAGACGGACCACTGTCACTGTCACTGCACAGGAATGCACACTACATTGCGCCTGAAAAAATAACTGTGACACTACACGGAGACAATCGGTACATACGCACAGTAGTAAAATATCGCTCTACTACGTCTACTCCGACAGCAACACTGCATACTCATGTGTATTGTCTACTTTGCTACCAACTCAGAATCAGGCCCGACAGTATATGTCTACAGTTGTGGTATGCAATTAAACAGCATCTAATTAATTAGGGTTGCCACCTCAACCCTTTAATTCCGGACACATATTAATCATACTTGCCTACCTGACCCTCTCCATGAGGGAGAAAATGCTCTGTTCCTGGACTTTCCTGGTAATGTATGATTGCCATCACCTGTGGTGAAACACCTTTCTTATCAATTACCTATCTCACCACAGGTGATGGCAATTATACATTACCAGGAAAGTCCAGGAACAGAACATTTTCTCCCTCATGGAGAGGGTCAGGTAGGCAAGTATGATATTAATACACAGGTTCTGTGGCTGGCTGACTTCAAGACTCCATTTCACCTGGTTTTAATCAGCCACAGAACCTGTGTAATTAATATGTGTCCAGTATTAAAGGCATACTTGCCTACCCTCCCGGAATGGCCGGGAGGCTCCCCGAAAATCGGGTGACCCTCCCGGCCCCCCGGAAGAGCAGGCAAGTCTCCCGATTACAGGGGTCCCCCCCTGCCCGGCTGCCCACTTAGCGAGTGAAGTGGGCGGTCCGGGCAGGCGATGACGCGATTCTTGTTGAATCGCGTCATGCAAGCCACGCCCCCCACTGTATAATGCCGGTAATTGCGGCATTGCACAGTGGGGGCGTGGCTTGCATGACGCGATCCAGCAGCCACGCCCCGTCACTCCTCTGGCCCGCACCCGTGCCGATTCCGGCCCGCCCCCCTCCTCACATCAGCTCACTGCCCGGCGTGCCCGCCCCCCTGCTGAGCCGACTGGCTGCTCTCTCCCGGAGAGAGCAGCCCAAAAGTCGGCAACTATGATTAAAGGGATGAGGTGGCAACTCTATAATTAATCTAAATACAATTCAGCCATATGTGCATACCTCCCAACATGACCCTCTCCAGGAGGGACAGATTGCTCTGCTCCTGGACTTCCCTCTTACTGTATGATTGCATACCTCCCAACTTTTACCCTACCAGAAGAGGGACACACGCGCGGCTACGCTCCTGAAAAGGGGGTGTGGCCTACAAAAGGGGGCGTGGCTTTGCGGAAGGACCCACGATCGCGAGCCACGCCCCTGTTTTCGTCACTGAGGGGGCATGCCCAGCGCTCTGTGAGCAGCTGGCATGCCCCCTCGCCCTCTGTCTCTAGTGAATAGACGCTGTGCGCGTGCGCACAGCGTCTATTCACCGCTGCTCTGCTAAGCAGGGCAGCGAGTGATAGAGACTCCCAACTGCCCCCCCCCAGCGCGGGACACTGTGGCCCGCGGGTGGGACAGCGGGACAGTCCCCCAAAAACGGGACTGTCCCGTGAAAATTGGGACAGTTGGGAGGTATGTGATTGTCATCACCTGTGTTGATCAGGTTAATGGATAAGAAAGGAGTTTCAGCACAGGTGATGGCAATCCTACATTAAGAGGGCAGTCCAGGAGCAGAGCATGGTGTCCCTCCTGGAGAGGGTCATGTTGGGAGGTATGTATGTGCCTGGGTGTAGGAGGCAGAGACCTGATGCAGCAATCACGGCGCAATGTTAATCTGTTCCTGCTGTCAGTCACACTATAGAACAGTGGTTCCCAAACAATGGGGCAGATGTTTTAAGCCTGGAGACGACATAAGGAACTGATAAACCAGTGATAAGTGCAAGGTGATACACGCACCAGCCAATCAGCGCCTGTTAATTTACATATTGCAGCTGATTGGCTAGTGCGTTTATAACCTTGCACTTATCACTGGTTTATCACTTCCGTATGCCTTCACCAGGTTAATACATCTGCCCCTGTGTGCCTAGGCACCCTGGGGTGCCTCAGGACACTAGCAGGGGTGCCTTGGATTGGTGGTCCAGGACCAATTCAAACTATTTTTGGTCAAAGTAATAGACAAAACCAGTATTTGCGGCTGCCAATTATAAAATACGAGGACAAACAAAAGCAAATATTGTCCCGCGCCACACTAAAAAAACTAAGGATGACACATAAACATAATTTACTTATTGTTTTCTAAAATTCTCAATAAGAAACATTCGGCCTAGAGGTGCCGTGTAAAAATTCTGATACTCTAGGGCGCCATGATTCAAAAAAATTTGGGAACCACTGCTAAAGAAGATTCATATTTCCAAAATAACTAGGAACTAGATAAATCTGTCACTGTTTCCACGGGAAGCTAATACTAGGGTTGCTCAGCAACGTGAAGTAAATATATCTGATCATTCGTTCTATAATATTCAGCATAAAGCTAACATAATAATAAAAAAAATGTGAAAAAAAAACCACACCACGCTAATACATAAGAATAATAAGCAAGAACATATAATGCTTTGGGCCTGGGTTGTACTTTGCATTTTCCCTGCTAAGATCCACACATGTGTCGAATGTGCTCCTGCGAATAGACAGAGATCCTCCCACGTGTTCCCGGCAAGGGGAATCAGGAGAGCAGCTGAGTGATCAGAGTGTGAGCGGTGCTGGGAGCAGGTCAGTGACAGTGATTGCTGCTGGGGTAGTTGGGGGCAGGTCAGTGAGTGTTACTGGGGTAGGTAGGGGAGCTGTCAATGCAATCAGTAGAAAAGCATGTAAGTGTACACTGATACTGAGCAGTATTAGGGCGCAGCATCATTGTTTGCCTGACACAGTGACCACCCCCATCATCATGGTAACTATAGCAGCCTCATGTCCATTAGGGGCTCATGTAGTATTCTACCTCTTGTGTAACATTCCTTCAGGGCAGGCTGGGATTTATAGTTCTATGGAAACTGCAGAGTCACTTGTTCCCTAGATATTTTCCATATTTAGAATACAAATTTGCAAATGGATGAAACCAGATTAGTGACCTCGGGGTATCGCAGCGTAGATGTATAATTGTGTTGAATGTGATGGCGATGCATGTAATCATGTCTATGTGCAGTATTCATTTTTTTAGCAGCAATTTAGGTGCATGACCTTGCAGAGGTTTCTTACTCAAGGTCACCGCAAGACTCTAAAATATGGTGACTAAATTGCGATGTAACCGCATAAATATTTTTCTTTAAAGATGATATTGGATGGTTGTGTATAGTAATTTTTTGTACTTTATAACAAATTTCTGGTGCATGTGAAATTTATGGGCATGTGATGCTGTGTAAGTGGCAGTTGCCCAATACGTAATGTAGGGTTAATTTATAGTTTTGTACTTCCGCTTTGGTCATTGTAATATTGATTTCCTGCATGAAGTTAGCATGTGATTTTTCATACGTTATCAATCCTTAAGAGCTGCATGCATATTCCTCTGACCTTTACAAAGGGCCACATATTGCACCTTATCTCAGTACAGCATTAAAACAATTCATTTAATCAATGAAGAGTTCTCACAAGCCCCTTTTAGCTTCTATCACATGCCGCTCAAACCCACACTCACCCAGAGCTTCTGTCAAACCTTCCACAAGGCCCAGCCATCCAAAACATCCACACGTGCACTTTACAACATTGTGTTAGCAAAATGACACTAATGTCTCTAACTTGCACACACACAAAAAAAAATTATAATGTGTTCAATCTCTGCCAGAGCCCTATCTGTGTGGAGTTTATATGTTCTCCATGGGTCGTTTCAGTTGTCACTGTGTTCTCCTGTGCCTGTCCAACAGCAGCTATTCAATTGTTTCTTCTGACGGGAAATTCTGCCGACATTCCTGCAGCCTCCTGAGCTGGCTAGCAGACATGTGCGTAAAGTGTCCTGTCCTAAGTGTTTTAGTTGGGTTCAGCTGTTTTAAGCAGCTAAATCTGGCACTTCTGGGTGTGATAAAACAATGGGTGCCAATACAATTGAATACCGCCCCGTCTAAAGTGACAGGGCAAATGCAATTATGTGCACCCACTACACAAATATCTGGACTGTACGTAGGTTATCGGAAACACTGGACTAAGGGTTTGTTAATTCCTATTCTCTGTTACTAAGCTTTTCCAATGATAACTAGCACCTGAGATGGGATTGGGTATATTTTATCGACCTTCATCATGTCTACTGCTCTGATGAAGTTTTAGCATGATTAGCATGTTGATATAATAGTCCCAGGGGTGGATCAGTGACATACCTTGTTCGGCAGGGCAGGCAGCTGCAGCGGTGTCGTCTGGGTTCGGTGGGTCAGGCAGCTGCAGCGGTGTCGTCTGGGTTCGGCGGGGCAGGCAGCTGCAGCAGTGTCATCTGGCTTTGGTGGGGCAAGCAGCTTCAGCTGTGTCGTCTGGGTTCGGCGGGGCAGGCGGCTTCAGAGGTGTCGTCTGGGTTCAGCGGTCAGTTGATGATGACTTCCAGCCTCCAGAGTAGAGGAATGACCCTAACCTTCCGATCCGCAGTATTGCACATTTCACATGTTGATATTTTGAACATGTTGACATTTTGCAGATTACATTTACCATGTTGACATTGTGACTGCATTCCTCTAAAGCCCCGTACACACAGGGGAGATGTGTGCTGAGCGAGGGAGGGGGGGCGCTCATTTCACCCAGCGGTGAAATGAGCAATCTCATTAGATTTTGCATGCATGCCAAATCTAGAGCCGGTGATAGCAACGCGCGGGACCGTGCATCGATGTCGCCGGCACCCTACACACTGAGAGATTTGTGCTTAATTTCTAAGCAATCTGGCCAGATTGCTTAGAATTTAAGCACGGATCTCTCCGTGTGTACCCCCTTTAAGAGACGCTTTAAAAAATAGTATGAACAGTTTCCTACAGGCTCATCCCCACCTAAAGTTTTAAGATTGAGAACGCGGCATGACCGACTTATTAAGCACTAGCAAGCGCATTTAGTACATGTTCAAAACACGACTGACACAAGCTTGTTACATATGTTTCAGTGCATATGTGTTACCGAGATCTGAAGCTTCTGGGGATGCGTCTCCATAATAAAGCGTCTTAATGATGGGTGTTATGTGTTCCCTTAACATGGTCTTACTTGCTTTCCTACCAGGTGACTGATTGTAACCCCTAGAGATTATGGC
This sequence comes from Pseudophryne corroboree, assembly GCF_028390025.1. Lineage (NCBI taxonomy): Eukaryota > Metazoa > Chordata > Amphibia > Anura > Myobatrachidae > Pseudophryne > Pseudophryne corroboree. The sequence goes on from NC_086455.1 coordinate 41,772,043, forward strand.
AGCTCAGATCTCCGAATCGGATCAAATTAAACAGGTGAGCAGGTCAAGTAGTTTGTAGATCACTTTTCATACACATTTTCAAGTAGGTCACCTGCATGTCTTGTCCAAGACTGATTCTGCATGTATCACTATCATAACTGCACAGCTATGAAAAGTGCATCTCTGGTCATATGTTATGTATAGCGCTATTCTGGGGTGCGACAGTAGTGCCTAGAATCACATTGCAGTATACAGTTGTTACGCCGGGATTTAACAATCTACACCCGCAGGGTTTCAAAAGGAGTCTGTCCCTGCAATGTCCTCAGGGTGTTAGCAGGTCTTATGTTCTCGTCAATACTTTTGCGATCTGTACAGATGGTGTTTGCTGCGGGGGCCAATCTCAGGAATGCTTCACATTGTAAATTGGACAACATCGCAACCCCCCCTAGAAACCTATTGGCGTTGCGGCTTCTGTCAGAAATGGAGGAGCCGCAGCAGATATCCTAGAATAAGCTAAAGGCAATCATTGTGCTGTTTGTATGTGTCATTTCTGTACATTTTTGATTGCAGTTTAAAGAATTTCTTGGAACGTATAATAAACTAACAGAAAACTGCTTTCTGGATTGTGTGAAAGACTTTACAACGCGCGATGTTAAGGCTGAAGAGGTAGGTTCCGTCATGTACCAGTGAGGAGCACAATTACTAATGACTTCTTCCGTTTGCTGATACGGGACAAATGAGATATTTACAGATAATTGCTGCCATATTGTACAATATGGTTTACAAAAGTGATAAGGAATTGCATGCATTCAATGGGGGATATCCAATTAGCCGCTGTCATTTACAGCGGCTAATTGGTTCATGGGGTCTATCCTGATAGCCGATGCTTATTACCCTGATGCCGGCACTTATAGGGTGTTTGGTTTTGCCTTAAGCCAAATCCCCGATAAATGTCCATTGTTTCAGCGAAAATACATAGCTTTGTGGCTTTTCACAGACATTATGTATTTTTGCGCTAAAAATTCATAATGAACCCTTCTATTTTTGTGTGTGTGTGTGTAAATGTTGTCTATAAATGGTATTATTATTATTATTTATTTATTATTATCCTTTATTTATATGGCGCCACAAGGGATCCGCGGCGCCCATTACACAGAACATCGTAAAATGAGTAAACAAGAAAACTGCACTTACAGTACAGGACAAAATAGGACAGGTATAGAAAACCCGGGGTTAGGTGCCATCAAAGGCAGTATGGAGTATAAGATAGTGTAAGTAAGGAAAGGAACATGAGGAAAGAAGTCCCTGCTCTTGCGAGCTTACAATCTAAAAGGTGAGAGGTTAACAGACCAGAGTGACACAGACATGGTAGACAGTGAGTATAGACAAGAAGGTTAGGAGGAGAATTGGCTGGGGTTGGTGGAGAAGTGGGTCTTGAGAGCCCGTTTGAAGTTTTGTAGAGAGGTGGAGAGTCTGAGGGGGAGAGGTAGAGCATTCCAGAGATAGGGAGCAGCACGTGCAAAATCTTGTAGGTAGGAGTGGCAGGAGGTAATCAGTTGACAGGAGAGACGGCGTTCATTAGCAGAGCGAAGAGGACGGGTGGGATTGTAAAGAGAGATAAGGTCAGAGATGTAAGAGGGAGAAGAGTGGGTGAGGGCTTTGTAGGTGAGTGTGAGAAGCTTGAATTGGATTCTGAATGGGAAGGGTAGCCAGTGAAGGTCCTGCAAGAGAGGGGAGGTGGATGTAGTACGTTTGGTAAGGAAGATGAGACGGGCAGCGGCATTCAGGATAGACTGAAGTGGAGAGAGGCATTTTTTGTGATGCATCATTTGTTTATTGCTTGGTAGAATCCGGGGGTTTACAAACAGGATCACGGTGACCCAGTGACAGAAAGCATCACATCTGACATTACCCACGCAAACTAATCTAATATCTGCATAATGCAGCCATGGCACAGAGCAATGGTACCACACATACCACTGATTTTATTTTTCGCTCAACGACAACGTTCATATTGCAAAAAAGTCAGTGATCTTTCAGTATAAGGCTAATGATATAAAAGCCTATTAAACATGTAATACAAAATGATCTAGTTGTAAAAGGGAAACCAGATACCCTTCATTTACCGCATTGTTGTTTTCTAATAAATTTCCATGGACTGTCTGTTGATAGATGCACTAATACTCACGTGGGGCCTGTTTCAGAGATGTACTCTATGTTATGCAGTTATTGGCAATCAGCGCACACATATAAGCCGCACTGCGCAGGCAGCACGGTACCTTAGTGATGTCGCTCGCAGTAAATATTTATTTGCAAAGTGATTGTCAGTGAGAGTTTAGGGGAGGTAACAGGGAGTGGCGGCAGAACCACAGTGACCGTTTTCAGGGGCGCGTCTCAGCCTACAACTGCAATCCCGTATGTAGAAACCATGGTACCAGCGTCTGAATACACACGGCAATCCTGCACGACCTTAGGGCTAATCAGACGGTCGATTATCGAATCTTCTGCAACTGCCGCTGCTGATAGGCTGCCGGTGGGCGTCTCCATTCATTTCCAGGCGGCTGCAGCATTAGCATATTTTGCCCAGGAGCAGCGTACGGGACCGTATAGCTCTGAATCAGGATTATAGTCCCTCATGATCTAACCCTAGTCTCATAGCTACGGATCCTCAGATGTTTATATATCTTTCAGTGGATGTTACTACTATCTGTGAGCATAATGCAACTTATTTACAGTAAAAATCCCTTACAAAGGAGCTTTTTATTTAGGGAGATGGGTCCTTCTTAAGTTCGCTGCTATATATGTTTTACAACACACGTGTAAAATGTTACACGTCACTGACATGTAATTGTCTGCCTTCACTCTTAGATCACATGCTCAGAGCACTGTCTACAGAAATATCTGAAAATGACGCAGAGAATATCGATGAGATTTCAGGAATACCACATACAGCAGAACGAGGCTCTGGCAGCCAGAGCAGGACTTATTGGCCAGCCTCGATAATGCTAATTGGAGGCTGCTCTTTGCCGTTACATCGGGCTAGCAAACCACGCGCCATAGTGCCCAGAGAAGCTGGACTGCAGAGCTAGCGATCAGTGTACTGATCTACTCCCAGCTGTGCGGAAGACCTCACCATTTACATGCCGAAAGAAGATTGAAGTCGATGAGACTGGAAACGACATTATGGGAAGCATTAAACGGACTGCAGTCACCACTATGCATCAACGTTAAATATTAAAACACTTTTCTAATAAAAGTCAATTCTTCATTTTAGCTTTTGGGACAGATTTGGAAATTACATTTGATTTTATTCCAGGTTTTGTGCATCTACAGTTTGTGTGCTAGAGCCAAATATTTTCTGATTTATAAGCTGTGAATTGGGTTTAAGATATAAAGGACGATGTAAAATGGAGTCATGGGGCATGTAATGGATTCCCTGTTACACCGTCCGTGATGTAAGCTTGTTTCCATGAGGTAATTCCACTAATCTGTCATTGTATCAGGTTTATGGTTGTTGTTTTCTATTTCTATGTGGTCCAGCTATGTAGTATCACCTCTTCCCTGGCACCAATACACAGGGTTTATGCCTCTATAACGGATGACTGCTAGAGGAATAAAGGACATTTACGGCCCACTACAAAACAATAAAAATCTCTGCACTGCCTTCCTCAAGCTTTATTTGTCAACTTAAGGTAGATACACACTTGTCCAGGTTGGATCTGAACAAATGGGATCAGTATGAATGATTGATGGACAGGTGCCTTACCCTAACCCTTCCCGCTTGGTCCCTAACCCTCACTTGTGGGTGCCTGTTTGACGATTTCAGCTCGGCCTTCAATACAATTGTCCCCAGCATCCTCCACCCCAAATTACTTCGCCTAGGGGTCCCAGAAGCTACCTGTTCCTGGATAGTAGACTTCCTGACAGAACACAGGTGGTGAAAGCGGGGGAGTTCACCTCCCCTCAGGACTGTGTCCTCTCACCCCTGCTCTTCTCCCTGTACACAAATGATTGCATCTCCAGAGTCGCAATCAGTAAAGATCATCAAATTCGCCGATAACACCACCGTCATTGGCCTCATCAAGGACGGGGACGAATCGGCCTATAGACAGGAAGTAGACCGGTTGGCCTAGTGGTGCACCCACAACAACCTTGCGCTCAACCCCCTCAAGACTGTCGAGATGATAGTGGACTTCAGGAAGGAGTCAGCTAATGCACCTCCGCTAACGATTGCTGACAGTGTGGTATCGCTAGTGGACTCCTTCAAGTTTCTAGGGACCACAATCTACCGGGACCTTAAATGGGGGTCCAACGCTGACGCCACTGTCGGGAAAGCGCAGCAGAGGTTGTTCTTCCTCAGGCGACTAAGGAAGTTCAACATCCCACAGAAGCTTCTGCTCCGTGATACTGGTATGGTACAGCTCCGACAGCGCAAGGGACAGATGCAGGCTCCAAAAGGTGGTCAGAGCCGCAGAGATAATCATCGGGGGCGACCTTCCCTCAGTCCATGACCTTTACCTGTCCAGAGCTAAAAAGCGGGCAATGAAGATAGTAAAAGACCAGCTACACCCCGGGCACAGCATGTGTAACTTGCTTCCTTCAGGCATGCGTTAGGGGGCTGTCCCTGCCAGTTCCACCAGAAGCCTCAAAAGTTTCTTTCCCCAAGCGGTCCACCTGCTGAACTTCTGAACATTGACTGACTAGATATACATGTAACTAACTTGTGTCCCTACGGTATTACCTATCTGTCTGACTTTACTTCCCCCCCTTGCTTATCTGTTACCTACTTGGCTGTTGTATAGCAAACCAAAGACAGATTCCTAGTATACGCAAGTATACCTGGACAATAATTCTGATTCTAACCCTAACCTCCCCTTCTATGAGCTTAACCCTCCCTCACCGGTCCCTAACCTTCCCTGCGCTTCCCCCTAAACCCCCCTTCTTCTGCCTAAACATAACCTCCCCTTACCCCACGGCAGGCCGTCAGCGCTTCTCGCTGTCAGGACGTTCGGGATGCCAGCTGTCGGTATTGTGACGCCAGCATCCAGTTCGGCGTAGGAATGTTGACGCCGGGATAGTGTCCTTGTTCGGTAACCCAGCGGTTGGTTAAGTAACTGCTTCCCGTGTTCTTTGTAAACCTGACTAAAATCAGTGGGATGGACTCATTTGTGATTATATATTTTAAATCTCTGAAAAGAAAAGACCTTTAGTCCCTATCCTCAATTTTAGAATTATCATAAAGACGATCTTTAAAAATCATTAGACACATGAGGGTATATTTACTATGCGTCAGGTTCTCAAAGCCTCTGATCATCTGCCGCTTAGACCAATAGTTTTCAAACAGCAATAAGAACTATTGGTAAGCAAGCCTGATTTACTAATAATTATTGACGATGATCAGCTGCTTTGACAAACCAAGGCATAGTAGATATACAGCATGGTCCTCTGACCAGACTCCAAAAAATAAATAACAAATCGGAGAAAGTTGAGACGAGTCATGACAACCTTTATTCTTCAAAACAGCCTAACCATTTACTGGGATCCTGTGACATAAGTGAGGCACGAGGTCCAAAGTGGTTGCAGGTGAATGTATTGGCTGTGACCAGGCAAGTGGTTCGGTTGGCAAAATGGCTGCCTCCTCTGTGTTACGACGCTTTAGTACATCATTTCTATTTTCCTTATTGTGGAGACAGATATTAAATATCTCTGTTGTCTGTTGGAACCTTTTAACTACTCAAAAAACTACGACCATCTTTATAAGACTATATAAAATGACTTTGTTTTTCAATTATATATTTTACTCGTTGGGGAGCAACAGTGTCACAGTATTCCATAAATCATTTACATGAAGGAAGAACAAAACCACTGGCGAACTCTTCCAGGGTACTTGCAGGGGCCGCTGGATATAATGGGCGAGATTCAAATGATTTTTTTGTCCGGCAGTCACTAGATGGCGCCGAACGGAGATATTCAAATGTAGCTCTATGCGAGCGTGATCGGCTGCACCCGCCGGGGGTGGCAAGCTGAAATGTGTGAAAAGTGATCTGTTTGGGCACCCAACGGCACATTTTCCCGATTGCGCCTACTACTTTAGTCAGGTTTAGCCGCTTTTACGCAGCTAATGGGCGCGGTAGGGGGCATCAAATGAATATCGCCCCCTGCGTTCTATCGTCACTTTAGACGGGAGATCGGGGGCCATAACATTTGAATTTTCGCCAATGTGTCATTGTACTAATATAAGAATACTGTTCCCCAGTAGCAGTATAGGGACATAAATATTCATCAACTGTAATTCCAACAACTCTACACCATTTGCAGTGTATACTGTATACAATCCTGCACATTTCAATGGTCCGTTTTCAGCTTGGATGTATACAAAGTCACATGTTATTAAGATCCTAGACTTATGGAAGAGTCTGTAAGGAAGGAGGTAACTTTTTTTTTAAGCTCACTCTGGGCCGGACGCAGTGAAGCAAGTTTATTTTCTGTGAGTGTGGTGCGCACAATCTTAGCTGTGATTGAGGCTCTCAGAAATGTGTTGAAAATGTATTGGTTGGGGACAGGGAGGTGGCTTAACAGACTCGCCATAATGGTCCATGTTATGGACGTTTTAAGGAGTTGCTGCAGATAGTGGTTGCACACAGGGATACAATCATTCACATACAGTAGGAGGCCACAGTCAGACAAATAAGACCCTGCACCAAGTTTTGATGATGCATCTACAGTGAAGATGCACCAAGCTGTATTTAAGCATATATGGAAAGTGGGTGTCTGTCCTTGCATAGTCAGACACGCGTCTGTACACCAGGAAAGAACTTTGCAGCAGCATTTGCAGTATGGATATATTCTCTTCACTCCCATCCTTCACGCTCCTTTTGCTGTGTTTGGTGTTCCTACAATTGGGGTATATTTACTAAGCAGTGGCCATTTGTCCATGGTTTTGTGTGTGTGTGATTTAAAGGGACATTATTATTAAATTCAGGACACTCCTGGCCGCACATCTAATGTGTGTCACTTCCCATCACACCGGGACCTTCTCTCCTCGCATCCCACTGCATACACCTTCTTCAGGCAGACATACTGACGTCCTATATATCCAGGAACTCTGCTGCTTATAACTATGCCACTATCCAGGGGGTCTTCCATCTAACATGCTCACACTTCAACCTTTGTCTCCACTGGGCTCTTCCACTTGAGGTTGTTACTCAGGACTCCCTCATATCTTGCAGTGATGTCAGTGTGAATACCCTCCCTCCCACCAACTCCTCTATGGGCACCTCCACAAGACCCTGATATGCCATCAGACTCTATGCCCATTATATACTATCAGATGTCTGCACATGCCATTAGACCACTCCACAGGCCAGTTATATGCCATCATACCATACTAGATACCTCATATGTTCTTAGACGCATCCAGTTGCCCCTTTCATACCATCAGCCTCCTTGAGCCACTTATATGCCATTAGATCCCTTCTCATGCCCCTTGTATGCCATAAGGCTCCTGCATATATCATCAAACCCCTTCAGATGTCCCCTATAAGAATAATTTTGTTTCTGCAGCGTGGTACACTGGGATTCCACAGGGAATACATCGGGGTGTTAAGTTGGATCTTGATCCGAGGCACCAACAGGCTAAAGCTTTGACTTCCCAGGATGCACTGCACCGCCTCCTCTATAACCCCGCTTCCGGGCACTGGAGCTCAGTTTGTAAGTTGCCATAACTAGACATTTTGGTGCCCTGTGCCAGGAAGAGAATTGGTGCCTCCTCTCCCCCCATATTCAACATAAGGCCAGTGCACGCCAAAGGTATAGGAGCGTGGCTTCATGGGGAAGGAGCTCGGTCACATAATAGTACCAATTCACATTACCCACACAATAGTGTCCATTATTCACACTAAAGTGCTCCTAACACACATTATGCACAGACAGTGGTAGTGCCCCTTACACATGTTATGCCCATACAGTAGTAGTGCCCCAAACACCTGTTATGCCCATACAGTAGTAGTGCCCCTAACACCTGTTATGTCCATACAGTAGTAGTGCCCCAAACACCTGTTATGCCCACACAGGAGTAGTGCCCCTTGCACACGTTATGCCATAGTAGCCGCATCCCCTGCACCTATGGTAATTACGCCACTGCCTCCTGTCCTTCAGCTACTCCAGATTGTAAAGACGTAGCGTCTTCTGCTCTCCTGCAATTTATCTTTGAGGGAAAACAATGTTCTCTATGCCAGTCATATTATCTAATTCATCTGTGAGTTAGAATAGAAAAATACAAGTTAAAACACTATGACACCATCTGCCACCCACAATATATAAGTCCCGCTATGTACCAGAAGTTAATATTTGCCCAGTAAGTTATAATGATTCATCGGAGGTAAGTCATCATCAACACCTTGTCACAGCAACAACGATACAGTAACTCAGGAGATCTTTAAAAGTGTGGAAAAGTGGAGCAGTTGCCCATAGCAATCAGCTTGTACCTATGCTTTTATTAAAAAAAATGTATTTGAATATGAAACCTAGAATCTGATTGATTGGTTGCTATGGGTGAATTCTCCACTCTTTAGAAGCATTGATACAACCCCCCCTCAGTCACATAGCAACAGCTGTGGTTGAACTGACCACAATCAGTGAGGCTATTTCTATCTCACTACACATTGGAGCAGTAGACATTGCAGCCAGTGTTGTCCTCTTCCCCCTCTCTGACCTAGAAGTAACACGTGCCACTGCACCCTGCAAACCATCACTCACCCTCCCGAGGAGAAGGCCCAGATGCCGGGACCACATTTGCTATACTCTTGTAGTAACTAGTGACTCCAGAGACTGAGCCATCACTGTCCTGGTTTGCTCTCTCAGAGACGTATCACAGGGACATTCTGGATCCTCTGGGGAGAAGGTAAGCCCACAAATTTAAAAAATAACCAAGTACTCCCTACAATGGCACCTAGCCCTCGATTTGCCACCCTGATAATTATTTCAGTGTCCTGTCCGCTGAAGCAGAAATTTTGGTATGCCATGTACTTGTCTTGTACTCTAAGGGGTGTATTCAATTCATGTCGGATCCTTTCAGACGGGAAGGATCCGACATGTGAGTATTTGATGCCCGGCCAAACCCGACAGGTTTCCGACAAGTCAGATTTCCCTACTTGTCGGAAAAAAGAAGGCAGCCTTGAATAGGTCGGAACCCCTTCCGACCTAAAACAGTCGGAAACTGCAACTGAATACACCCCATAGTCACTGTGGGGTTGATTTATGAAAATTGGTTATAGGGGTGATGTGCTTTCCGCGCACGTTATGTGCTGCAGATAGCCGATCCCCCAATGTTTGAACAGCTTGATTCGGGTGGAAAGCCTGGGGCGATATGCGCCTTTGGCTTTATCGGCGCTTCTATCTTTTAGATAGAATGCCAATATGCTCCTAATGTATGAAAATACGTTGTGACGTGTTGTACCTTGTCGGAGATAGCCAGCTCGATATGACGCTGCGGGTCTTCTGTCAGTTTGTTGATAGCTCACTAGTGCAAGGAATGCTGAACATTACAATCAGATAAATATACCCAGCAGAGCTTTGCTTTGGGCTGTGGTATTGTGTGCTGGAATGCTGGAAGATGGTGACGGCGCCGTCACATACTCCCGGTGTGCCTTTCCCGTGTGAACCGGAGCATGCACACTACACATTACTGCCGACGATAAACAATGCTGATATGGGAGGATGCGTATCACCGGAAGGGTGACATAACGCACTCCATATCGGAATCAGCCAGGATAATACATGCTGCCGTAGCGAGGACCCGCTTCACCACGATAATGCGGTGAATCGCGTCCTCATACTTAGGAACAATATTTTACTAACCCTGTTTTCGCTAACGTCTTAGTGGATACTGGAGAATGTACTTTAGTACCGTGAGATATAGATTGGGTCCATTGGAGCCTGGCACTTTAGGAATCATTAGTGTGTGCTGGCTCCTCCCCTCTATGCCCCTCCTACCAGACTCAGTTTCGAAAAATGTGCCCAAGGAGCCGGGTGCACTCTCTGAAGCTCCAGAGAGTTTTCTTCAGAATTTATGTTAGTTTTTTTTTTTTTTCAGGCAGCACTGGTTGGCAACCAGTCTGACTGCATCGTGGGACTTAGGGGGGGGACCAACCCGACTTAATATAGTTAATGGTTCGTATCTCCGCTGACAGGACATTAAGTTCCTGAGGTGCTGTTTCTCACACTCCCAGAGCATGAGCCCACGCCGGCAGCATGCCGCCACCCCTAACAGATGCCGAAGATCAGACGCGGTGCGGTGAGTGTTAAACCGGGGTCCCGGTTAGTGGGTCCCCAGTGACGATGGCGGCATAAGGGCGCAGCAGTCATGGGACTCGGGCTGCGTTGCCCGCCGTGAACCCACACTGGCTCATGACAAACAGGGGGATTAATATTCTCTGTTTTACACATTTTGCACAGTAGAAGCCAGTATAATCTTATAGGGACCGCACGCCATTGAGGGGTCGGGGCTTCTTGGAGAGTGGGACCAGAGGCTGGAAGGTGCCATTTCCTGCTGTTGCTGCTGACTACAGGCTGCACGCTGACACTGTTCCTCCAGAGGCCACTGAACCACACTGTACTGGTACCAGGGGGTCTGATAGGAAGGGGGGGAGCATTTAGTCAGCGGTTACACCGCTGTGAACATTACAATCAGATAAATATACCCAGCAGAGCTTTGCTTTGGGCTGTGGTATTGTGTGCTGGTCCCAATCCTCTCTGTGTCACTCCATGCAGGGCTGTCTGGGGTTGCTGTGTATGTACACTAACTGTGTTGTTAATACGCTGTGTTGCTTATTAACTCTGTGTTTTCTGCTGTAAGAATGTCTGGGGAAAAAATCCGAGTGTCCCTCATGTAGCACTGAGTTTACACCTTCCTCACAGGGATCTTTACTGTGTGCCCAGTGTTCTCTGCCTTCACAGGGCAGTGCTATGCAGGAACCTGAATGGTTAGAATCATTCAAAACAATGATTACTAAAATTAATACTGAGTTAGCTATGGCTAAGCATGAAAGGCAGACCCTAGAACAGTCTATTGACGATTTCCTAGTTAAGGCTGCTGATCACAGACAGGCTCCTCAGCCCCCTCTGGTGGTCTCTTATAAACGCACGCTTCCACAGGAACTCCAGTCTGACTCTGAGACTAACTTGCTGGAGTTGGATGAGGCAGAGCTGGAGATGGACGAGGATAATTCCCTGTCCCCTGGAGTTGAGGCCCTAATTTACGCCATTAGGGAGGTCCTCAACATACAAGTTAAGGAGGCAGAGCCAAAAGAGGAATTGTATTTTAATGTAAAGCCAAAATCCTCTGTCACCTTTCCTGTTTCAAAGGATCTAAACTCCCTGTCTAGGGAGGCGTGGGTAAACCCTGACCAGAAATTAATTACCCCTAAACGGTTACTGAATTCCTTTCCCTTTCCTGCAGAGGACAGAAAAGTTTGGGAAAATCCCCTGTCAATGGATACTTCAGTGTCCAGGCTGTCACGTAAGATTGTACTGCCTGTACCTGGGGCTATCTCCCTCAAAGACCCAGCTGACCGTAAAATTGAGACTACACTCGAATCAATTTATACTGCAGTGGGCGTAGCTCAACGGCCCACTATTGCTTGCGGCTGGATTTATAGGGCCATGGCAAAAGATGAAAGGAAAGGAAAAGATGAAAGGAAAAAGGGATTATGTTTTATCAATGGCCATACTATGGCTATAGCGGTCTTGGCCCGCAGGGCTCTGTGACTGCGACAGTAGTCAGCGGATGCTGATTCCAAAAAAGGTTTAGAAAACCTTCCTTTTACAGGAGATGCCCTGTTTGGAGAGGAGCTGAATAAGTGGATCTCTCAGGCAACGGTAGGTAAGTTTACCTATCTGCCGTCTGCTGCACCTCCTGCTAGACGTCCCTTCCCTGGGCCCTCTTTGCAGTCTTTTCATGTGGCAAGATTCAGAGGCAGAGCCAGAGGTGCCTCCAATGCTGCTAGAGGATCTCGCGATAAGTCCTGTAAGCCAGCAGCCGCTGGATCTCTAGATCAGTTCTCCAGATCCTCATCCACAAAGCCCTCCGCATGACGGTTTGCCCCAGGAGCAAGGCGACTTCCAGGTAGTTGCTCGACTTCAGCACTTTGCCCAGGTCTGGGCACTGTCCTGCTGGGACCCTAGGGTGAGGGACTTCATATCCCAAGGATACCGGTTGTAGTTTCAAGCACTACCTCCTCTCAGATTCTTCAAGTCAAGCTTGCCAGCTTCACCCGTAGCAAGGGTTACCTTGCAAGACGCCATTCAAAAACTGCTACAAACAATGGGGCAGATGTATTAATCTGGAGAAGGCATATGGAAGTGATTAACCAGTGATATGTGCAAGGTGATAAAGGCAGCAGCCAATCAGATCCTAACTGTTAATTTACATATTGGAGCTGATTGGCTGGTGCCTTTATCACCTTGCACATATCACTGGTATATATCACTTCCTTATGCCTTTTCAAGGTTAATAAATCTGCCCCAGAGTTTGTTGTCCCAGTACCTGCTCCATTACACAAATAGGGGTTTTACCCCAGTCTGTTTGCTGTTCCGAAATCAGACGGTTGAACCTCAAATCTCTGAACCCATACCTAAATGTGTTCAAATTCAAGACTGAATCACTGAGGGGGTAATTCTGAGTTGATCGCAGCAGCAAGTTTTTTAGCAATTGGGCAAAACCATGTGCACTGCAGGGGAGTGCAGATATAACATTTGCAGAGAGAGTTAGATTTGGGTGGGTTATTTTGTTTCTGTGAAGGGTAAATACTGGCTGCTTTATTTTTACACTGCAATTTAGATTTCAGTTTGAACACACCCCGCCCAAATCTAACTCTCTCTGCACATGTTATATCTGCCCCCCCCTGTAGTGCACATGGTTTTGCCCAACTGCTAAAAAATTTCCTGCTGCGATCAACTTGGAATTACCCCCTGAGTGCGGTGGTTTACGGTTTGGAGAAGGGAGAATTCCTAGTATCCCTGGATGTCAAGGATGCTTGCCTGCATATTCCCATATGGCCTCCCCATCAGGCTTACCTTTGGTTCGCTCTCCACAGCTCCGAGGGTATTCATGAAAGTCATGGCGGAGATGATGCTGCAGTTGTGCAGAATGGGAGTCAATATAGTCCCCTACTTGGACGATCTCCTGATAAAGGCGATGTCCAGGGAATGTCTGCTTCACAGTATCGACCTGATGACTCGCCTGCTTACGGATCATGAGTGGAACCTAAATTTCCGGAAATCTCACCTGGAACCATCACAAAAACTTCAGTTCCTGGGAATGATACTGGACACAGTGTCTCAGAAGGTGTTCCTTCCATTAGACAAGGCCTTGACTATACAGACTATGGTCCGCTCGGTGCTCAAGCCCCGCAAGATTTCGATTAATCTTTGCATTCGCTTACTGGACAAAATGGTGGCCCCATACGAGGCCATCCACTACGGCAGGTTTCATGCCCGTCCATTCCAGCTGGATCTGCTGGACAAGTGGTCAGGGTCTCACCTACACATGCACCAGATTGTAACACGGATTTCCCTGCTATGGTGGCTGCAGGTCCGTTACCTTGTGGAGGGTCGGAGTTTCAGTATCCAGTCATGGATACTACTGACAACGGATGCCAGCCTCTGAGGATGGGGGGCTGTGACCCAAGCGGCCCAATTCCAAGGGAAGTGGTCGAGTCAATAATCTGCACTCCCGATAAATGTATTGGAACTCGGGGCAGTGTCACGGATACTAGGCTTCCCTGTGTGTGCATGCGCAGGAGGTACATGAAATGAGGTATACAGAGACAAAAGGAATGTACATAGATTTATAAATGCAAAATAACAGAATCCATAGGCAAAAACTGTATTATCAACAGATAAGAGACCAGGTATGTAAGCAAGTATTTGTGAACATGCAGGATACCAGAGTGCTGGGAGAATGCAGGCCAGCTACTCTGTTACTTGTAGTTACCACGAGTAGACCATTAGTGAAGAGCTGGGACAAAGCAGGTCAGCTATGCAGGATAGCAGGGTACTGGGAGAATGCAGGTCAGCTATACAGGTTACCCGAGTACTGGGAGAATGCAGACCAGCTATGCAGGATAGCAGAGTACTGGGAGAATGCAGGCCAACTACTCAGTAGTCCATTAACGATGAGCTAAGAGAATGCAGGTCAGCTATGCAGGATAGCAGAGTACTGGGAAAATGCAGGTCAGCTATGTAGGTTAATTACAGAATAAAGAGTGCGCTGTCAACGGTAGCCTGTAAAGGGCAGGTCAACTCCCTTAAGTATGTAAATGCAAACAAAGCGAAAAAGGGTACTGGCGCGGGCTGTTAATTTAAATAATAAAGGAACAATTTCACAATTATCACAATAAAATATGTATACAACTTATTACACATTCGTAAAATGTGGTTTTCTGCTCCTCAATTGATAAATAAGAAAATACTATAAAACATTTAGTATCATAAATAAATATACCACTAGTTTTCCCCTCAGTGATTATTATATGCCACAAACTCTGGCTAGGACTCAGTTCCACATGTGCTCACAAGTTCATTTGAAGATAAATGTTACTAGATCCTTCAGGAATAGTCCCCTAGGTATCTCAACTGAAGCAGAGATCCAAGTTGCAAAAGGGGGTAGATCCGGATCCACAGGTACTTGTGTTGGAATTGATCCAGTGGATGCAAAAGAGTCCATAAATATTGCCAGTGGTGTGGATAGGAGGTTTCAACGCTTGTGGTCCTGCAGAATAAAGCTCAACATGTTTCGCTGGTCCAATAACTGCCAGCTTCCTCAGGAGCATGCTGGCAGTTATTGGACCAGCGAAAAGAGTTCAGGCAATTCTGATTGCCCCGGATTGGCTCCGACGGGCCTGGTATGCAGACCTCCTGACGATGTCTCTGGAGGACCCCTGGCCTCTGCCGCTTCTCAAGGACCTCCTTCAGCAAGGACTGTTTGTTTATCCAGACTTACAGCGGCTACGTTTGACGGCTTGGAGGTTGAGAGGGAAATTCTAGCCAGAAAAGGTCTCCTCCAAGGTTATTTCTACTATGGTCTAGGCCAGTAAGGTGGTTACATCAAAACATTACCACCGTATATGGAAAAGATATGTTTCTTGGTGTGAGAGTAGAAAATATTCTCCTGTGGAGTTTCGACTGGGTCGTTTCCTACTCTTCCGCCAAACAGGTGTGGACATGGGCTTACGATTGGGCTCTATCAACGTCCAGATTTCGGCTCTCTCCATCTTCTTCCAGAAACAGCTTGCAGTTATGCCGGAAGTACAGACATTCCTGAAGGGGGTTCTTCACATTCAACCACCCTTCATCCCTCCCACGGCTCCGTGGGATCTCAATGTAGTCTTGATCTTTCTCCATTTGGACTGGTTTGAACCCTTGCAAAGGGTGGAATTGAAATATCTCACTTGGAAGACAGTCATGTTGCTGGCATTAGCCTCTGCAAGACGCATGTCAGAATTGGGGGTCTTATCCTGTAAGAGCCCGTATTTCATATTTTACGAGGATAGGGCTGAGCTCAGGACTCGCCCGCAGTTTTTGCCGAAAGTGTTGTCAGCCTTTCATGTGAATCAACCTATAGTGGTTTCAGTACTGGCTGACACATCCATTTCTCCAAAGTCCTTGGATGTGGTGAGGGCTTTGAAACTTTATGTAAAGAGGACAGCTCGTCACAGGAAATCTGACTCGCTTTTTGTCCTTTATGATGCTACCAAGATTGGTTGTCCTGCTTCTAAGCAGTCAATTGCTCATTTGCTCAGGTTGACAATTCAACAAGCCTATTGTTCAGCAGCATTGCTGCTGCCGAGTTCTATCCAGGTCCACTCCACTAGGTCTGTGGGTTTTTCCTTACAGTTGTGCCGTCCAGCTACTTGGTCTGGTTCGAACACGTTTCTGAAGTTCTACAGGTTTGATACCTTGGCCTCAGATGACCTTCAGTTTGGTCAGGCGGTTTTGCAGGGGTCTCAGCACTCTCCCACCCATTCTGGGAGCTTTGGGACTTCCCCATGGTACTAAAGTACATTCCCCAGTATCCACTAGGACGTTGAGAAAATAGGAATTTAATACCTACCGGTAATTCCTTTTCTCGTAGTCCATAGTGGATACTGGGCGCCCGCCTCAGTGCTTCGGATTCCTGCTTACAGGGTTGTAAGTGTTCTTGGTTCGGTCTGCTGTTGCTGTCCCTGTTCCATGCTGGGTTAGCATTGCTAGCCTTTGTTGTTGTTAGCGTTGCTATCCACTGGTTTGGTTAGCTCTGCTATCCGTTACTGCTGTGTGGTGGTTCCTTACCTCACTGCTATGTTATGTATCTGTCCTTCTCTCACAGTATATCCGTCTCCTCGGGCACAGTTTCCTAGACTGAGTCTGCTAGGAGGGGCATAGAGGGGAGGAGCCAGCACACACTAATTCATTCTTAAAGTACCAGGCTCCAATGGACCCAATCTATACCCCACGGTACTAAAGTACATTCCCCGGAATCCACTACGGACTACGAGAAAAGGAATTACTGGTAGGTATTCTCATTGTTTTGCTCATTGTTTATGTACTTTGTGAAACCTTGTGGCACCATATAAATAAAAGATAATAATAAGAAGAACAAGAAGCACAAGAAGCAGAATTTATCTACCGCCAGCATATCTTAGAGAACGAGTTGTGTATATGTCAACAGTCATAATGTCACCATTCATCATGTTGACAATGATGAACTGTCGACGTGTTAGAATGTTGACCTATCATCGCTGGTGGCCCAGCTGCTCCCCACTGCAGCCTAGCCCTATCACCACCTCCCCACTGCAGCCTAGCCCTATCACCACCCCCCCAGTGCAGCCTAGCCCTATCACCCCCCCCCCACTGCAGCCTACCCCTAACCTCCCCTCACTGCAGCCCAGCCCTAAACTCCCCCCCACTGCAGCCTACCCCAACCCCCCAATGCAGCCTAACTCCCCCTCCCCCACTGTAGTCTAGCCCTAACCCTCCCCTAGTGCAGCCTAGCCCTATCCTTCCCCCCACTGCAGCTTAGCCCTAAACTCCTATCCACTGCAGCCTAGCCCTAACCTCCCCCTACACTACAGCCTAGCCCTAACCTCCTCCCACTGCAGCCTAGCCCTAACCCCACCCCCACTGCAGCCTAGCTCTAACTTCCCACCCACTGTAGCCTAGCCCTAACCAACCCCCACTGCAGCTTAGCCCTAACCTCCTACCCACTGCAGCCTAGCCCTAACCTCCCCCCACACTACAGCCTAGCCCTAACCCCACCCCCACTGCAGTCTAGCTCTAACATCCCACCCACTGTAGCCTAGCCCCAACCTCCCTTCACTGCAGCTTAGCCCTAACCTACCCACTGCAGCCTAGCCCTAACCTCCCCCCACACTACAGACTAGCCCTAACCCCACCCCCACTGCAGCCTAGCTCTAACCTCCCACCCACTGTAGCCTAGCCCTAACCTCCTCCCATTGCAGCCTAGCCCTAACCTCCTACCCACTGCAGCCTAGCCCTAACCTCCCCCCCACTGCAGCTTAGCCCTAACCTCCTACCCACTGCAGCCTAGCCCTAACCTCCCACCCACTGTAGCCTAGCCCTAACCTCCCCCAACTGCAGCTTATCCCTAACCTCCCACCCACTGCAGCCTAGCTCTAACCTCCCACCTACTGTAGCCTAGCCCTAACCTCCTCCCACTGCAGCTTAGCCCTACCCTCCTCCCACTGCAGCCTGGCCCTAAACCCCCCACTGCAGCCTAGCCCTAACCTCCCACCTACTGCAGCCTAGCCCTATCCTCCTCCCACTGCAGCCTAGCCTTAACCCCCCTGCAGCCTAGCCCTAAACTCCCACCCACTGTAGCCTAGCCCTAACCTCCCCCAACTGCAGCTTAGCCCTAACCTCCCACCCACTGCAGCCTAGCTCTAACCTCCCACCTACTGTAGCCTAGCCCTAACCTCCCCCCACTGCAGCTTAGCCCTACTCTCCTCCCACTGCAGATTGGCCCTAAACCCCCCCACTGCAGCCTAGCCCTAACCTCCCACCTACTGCAGCCTAGCCCTATCCTCCCACTGCAGCCTAGCCTTAACCCCCCTGCAGCCTAGCCCTAACCTCCAACCCACTGTAGCCTAGCCCTAACCTCCCCCAACTGCAGCTTAGCCCTAACCTCCCACCCACTGCAGCCTAGCTCTAACCTCCCACCTACTGTAGCCTAGCCCTAACCTCCCCCCACTGCAGCTTAGCCCTACCCTCCTCCCACTGCAGCCTGGCCCTAAACCCCCCACTGCAGCCTAGCCCTAATCTCCCACCTACTGCAGCCTAGCCCTATCCTCCTCCCACTGCAGCCTAGCCTTAACCCCCCTGCAGCCTAGCCCTAACCTCTCACCCACTGCAGCTTAGCACTAACCCCCCACTGCAGTTTAGCCCTAACCTTCCCCCCAATGCAACCTAGCCCTAAACCCCACCCCCCACTGCAGTCTAGCCCTAACTTTCCCCCCACTGCAGCCTAGCCCTAAACTCCTCCCACTGCAGCCTAGCCCTAACCACCCCACTGCATCCTATCCCTAACCTCCCCCCACTGCAGCCTAGCCCTAACCTCCAACCCACTGCAGCCTAGTCCTAATACCCCCAGTGCAGACTACCCCTAACCCCCCAATGTAGCCTAAATCCCCCTCCTCCACTGCAGTCTTGCCCTAGCCCCCCCCCCCCCCCCCGTGCGGCCTAGCCCTAACATTCCCACCACTGCAGCTTAACCCTAACCTCCTCCTCACGGCAGCCTAGCCCTAACCTCCCCCCCACTACAGCCTAGCCCTAAACTCCTCCCATTGCAGCCTAGCCCCCCCCCCCCCCACTGCAGCCTAGCCCTAATCTACTCCCACTGCAGCCTAGCCCTAACCCCCCCTGAAGCCTAGCCCTAACCTTCCCCCCACTGCAGCCAAGATCTAACCTCCCCCACTGCAGCCTAGCCCTAACCCCTCCCCCGCACTGCAGTCTAGCCCTAACCTTCCCCCCACAGCAGCCTATCCCTATCCCCCCAAACTGCATCTTAGCCCTAACCCCCCACACACACACACACACACACTGGAGTCTAGCCCTAACCCCCCCCCCCCCTCTCTCTCCTTCCATCCCACTGCAGTCTAGCCCTAACCTCCCCCCACTGCAGCTTTGAGTTGCATGGGGCCGCTCTGCTGTGCTACTGCGCATGTCTGTCTTCAGATGGAGTTAGCTACCATGGCCAAGCTGCGTAATGCTTCCCTGGGTAAGTATCCCACAGATATTAATTGATAAGTAAGCCCCTTGGCCCCTTATCCATGTGACAGGTTTCAGTTCACAAACACTTAAGTTACACAGATACAAGTAACTGTTCTAACGTCTTGCCCGTACACATTACTACTGTGTCACATTTACAGTGTGAATTTGGCAGAACTGCGATCAGGAAGACAGGAAACAGGCTGAGAAACAGCGATAAACTTTTAAATAATAAACTGCAAGGTATTTGATTTGCCAATGATAAAGACTTTTGGATCTCAGGAAAGGGAAGCAGGATGCAAGAAAATGGCAGGGAAATGGGGGAGGGATGAAATAAGCAAATCACCTTAAATAGATTATTTTCTAACATCTGTTTATCAATTTTCCAAAGTTTGATTGCAGCCATCATCCCACATAAAGGATGTATTCCTGCATTGCAGAAGAATGAGCATCAAAATGTTATTATTACAGTAGAAGAGAGGGAGTAATAGCAGTGGAGGGTAGGTGGGAGTGAGAACAATCATGATAATATTATTACTAATGTTATTCTTAGAGATCAGATTTCAAGATAATTAAACTGATAATATATCTAGTATTCTTACCCCGGAAAAAAGCCGCCACTGAAGCAGGTACTGTTCCCCACTGCTGGGTGTCCGTTAACTGAGGGAGGATGCGGCTGTGGGGTCCCAAGCAGAGGCCGAGGACCGGTGACTCTCAGCATAGGAGGAGTCAGGAGTCGGGGGAGTGTCAGAGCCATAGCACATATCATTGGTGGTGTAAGAGAAGGGGCCCACCATATGCCCCCACACGCAGATTGCAGCCTCATAACTGCATATATATATATATATATATATATATATATATATGAAATGGAGGGATAGGGGTAGCGGCGACAAGTGTTGCTAGATATGGTTAATAATTGTAAAATTTAAAAATATTAAAAGAATATTTAATACATATGAGAGTAAAATAATTAACAATAAAAAATTTCCATATAAAAGACCATACATATACCAAAACAATTGAAAAAGGATAGGAGATCAGACTTAGCTTTAAAATCAGTAGGGGGTCAGTACAGGAAACCCAAACGCGTTTCGTCTCATCAGACTTCTTCAAGGGGTAGGGACAGAATGAAACTGCATGTCTATTTATACCCGTACTGCTTAGTGGGAGGGTTGTGACATCATAGGGGATCACGTGATTCAATTATATAGTAAACATTTCAAAACAGTTTTGCAGTACAGAATAAGTGGAGACAAGTAGATATGGGCTAGTTAATAATGAAAACGAATTGAATATAGAGTCCAAAATGACTTAAAACAGTTAGAGAAGGTCGGCATTTCCGCCACACTTCCGGTGACGGAGGACGCGGCTCGTAAACAACAGTCACTTCCGCCCCACTTCCGGTCGCGTCTGCGCATGCGCCCGCGGCAGCTCCCGGCTTCAAATATCCTCTGCGCATGTGTCCGATTCTGTTCCCGGCGGATTGTATTCATAGGGGGAGCTCTGTCTCTACTACTGTTTGTGTAGCAGCGGCCATATTTGGTAGGATTTAGTCCATATATCTTTCCAGACTGCGGCGGACATCTTTTAGTGGTTCATCAGACATAACTGTGTATATATATATATACTTTAGACTTTTTTACTGCGCATGTGCAAATCTCCAGATAAATGGCCGCAGCACCATTTACCGGAGATTTGAGGAGAGATGCTACCGCCACCGGGGGACTCCGGAGAGGTGAGTATTTAAAAAAATGGAAGCAGGGTGTGCGGTGTGGGCCCCCCTGAACCCCGGAGGCCCGTGTGCACCACACACTGCACCCATTATACAAACGCCATTGACCTGATCACACACTCCTCTTATCTATTCTGTTGTGCACTGATCCATAGCATGCTGCTGCTGCTGCTGCTACTAGTGTAAGAATTATTGTTAGTAATCTTTCTGTAGGTAAAAACATTTGTTTAATAGAGTAGCTGGTGTGTGTAATGATTTGGCTAATGCTGTAATGCATACTTGTCTACTTATTGGCTGCTCCCTCCAGGAGTGAACAGCCAGGTCGCACAGGAGGGGGCGGTCTGGCGGAGTGCAGGAGGCGGTGCAGGGGCGTGGAGACATGATCGTGTCATCATAGCCCCATCCACCCCTTCTCCATGCCCACATCAACAGCATTGTAAAGCGGGGGAGGGGGGGAACTATGCTCACCCCCGTCATCGCCCCGGGGGTGAGCAGGTGAAAGATAGGTGCGGAAGGTGGGGAGATGGATGCAGGAGACTTGCCCATTTCCCCGGGGGAGGGGGGGGGGGGAATGCCACCCGATTTTCAGGAGTCTCCCGGCTATTCCAGGAGAGTAGTCAAGTATGCTCATATCCAATAGCACATCCAATAAATATAGGAAGTGCAGACGTCCAGTATTCGCAATAAAATGACATTATCGGGGTAATTCCAAGTTGATCGCAGCAGGAAATTTTTTAGCAGTTGGGCAAAACCATGTGCACTGCAGGGGGGGCAGATATAACATGTGCAGAGAAAGAGTTAGATTTGGGTGTGGTGAGTTCAATCTGCAATCTAAATTGCAGTGTAAAAATAAAGCAGCCAGTATTTACCCTGCACAGAAACAAAATAACCCACCCAAATCTAACTCTCTCTGCAAATGTTATATCTGCTCCCCCTGCAGTGCACATGGTTTTGCCCAACTGCTAAAAAATTTCCTGCTGCGATCAACTTGGAATTACCCCCTTAATACACCAATATCATCATTTATTTATATGTTTAGGGATGAGTTCACACAGGGTCAACTTGCATTTGGAATTTATTGCATAGGCATCACAATTATCATGTATATTGTGCTGAGTGAGAAGAAAAGAAATATCACAGCGAATATATATACTGCAAACAAGAAACCCCGTATTGCAGACAGCAGTATCAATACTTGCAAAACTTCCCAAAATATATTGTTACTTATGTTATATAGAAATATCTGGCAACAACAAGCATTTAACCATCAACACACAAACTTCCCTTTGTGGAACTAGACACACCCTTTGGGCAGAGTATGACGCAGCACATCCTACTGTAATCTCCCTGATTGTAGTATTCAGAAGTAGACAAGTGTGGTGCCTGCCAATTATGTGCCGATGTGGATTATTTAGAACCACCAGCGGATTGATACCATCTATGGGCATTGAAAGTGGGCGTATCAGAGCTTGCATTTTCCGGTGGGATGAAAGTAGCATTTGCATATTACTGCAGCCATGGATCTGGAACAAATTACAATAGCAGCTGCAATTGCATCCATTCTGAATCAGGCCCCACGTACCTCTAATACTGAGTGCATTCTGAGTTACACTTTTTTACAGACAACCTGCCTTTTGTTAGATCTACCGTAGTTGTGTCTCAGGGGGTAATTCCAAGTTGATCGCAGCAGGAAATTTTTTAGCAGTTGGGCAAAACCATGTGCACTTCAGGGGGGGCAGATGTAACATGTGCAGAGAGAGTTAGATTTGGGTGTGGGGAGTTCAATCTGCAATCTAAATTGCAGTGTAAAAATAAAGCAGCCAGTATTTACCCTGCACAGAAACAAAATAATCCACCCAAATCTAACTCTCTCTGCACATGTTACATCTGCCCCACCTGCACTGCACATGGTTTTGCCCAACTGCTACAAAATTTCCTGCTGCGATCAACTTGGAATTACCCCCTCAGTACAGCATTAGCTGCTGTGATGCATAAGACCTTGTATTCTCCAAGCAGCAGAACTCGTGTCCAAACTGAAAATACATGACCATGGGGGTCATTCCGAGTTGGTCGCTAGCTGAAAATTTTGCTGCGCTGCGATTAAGGAAAAAAACATCACTTCTGCGCATGCGTATGCGGCGCAATGCGCACGCACGACGTACTTCCACAACAGCCGATGTATTTTCACACAAGGTCTAGCGAAGCTTTTCAGTCGCACTGCTGGCCGCAGAGTGATTGACATGAAGTGGGCGTTTCTGGGTGTCAACTGACCGTTTTCAGGGAGTGTTCAAAAAACGCAGGCGTGCCAGGAAAAACGCAGGCATGGCTGGCCGAACGCAGGGCGTGTTTGTGATGTCAAATCCGGAACTGAATAGTCTGAAGTGATCGCAATCGCTGAGTAGGTCTGAAGCTACTCTGAAACTGCACAATTTTTTTTCCAGCCGCTCTGCGATCCTATCGTTCGCACTTCTGCTAAGCTAAAATACACTCCCAGAGGGCGGCGGCTTAGCGTTTGCACGGCTGCTAAAAACTGCTAGCGAGCGATCAACTCGGAATGACCCCCCCATGAGCGGCAAATGACATCTGCATCAGTGCTACCAGTAACGCGATAAAGTGAGTCAAGACCTAAATTTGCATTCTACACAAGTTTCACCCACATCAGAAGAGGTTCCTGTACTTTCCAAGGTACTTTTATTCTGCCTCGGTAGATAAATCCCCCATTCTGGTGTGAAGGAAATGTCTTTACATTTGATCATCAGTCAAATCTGAATGATCTCTTAAGAACAAGCTCTGTGAGCCTGTAACTCGCACTCACTGTCGATATCTGCGCAAATTGTCGATGTTTTTCAACTGCGCATGCATCTCAGGGCCTGATGCAAAGGTGGACGCTATTTGGATTTGGTCGTAAATAACTGATGGTTTCTGTTCCGTGCATGCGTCAGGGAGCCGCACTGCACATTTGCTGCCAAGGTCTTTTAATGGTAGTAGCAGTGCACCCAGCTCTAGACGCAGCTTGAGTGACATGCTGCAGCCAGTCAGGGGCAGTGACAGAGAGTGTTGGAGCAACGGAGGTGTGTTGCTGCTGTTGTGGGGGGGTGCCGAGAACCAGCATCTGCCAATACAGATTCACAGGCCTTGGCAGCTTAGTGGTGGCAGACATTGGGCCTAATTCAGACCTGATCACTGTGCTGCAAATTTGCAGCGGTCTGCGATCAGATAGTCGCCACCCAGGGAGAGTGAAAACCCGCCCCGTGCAAGTGTGCGAATGCATGTGTACGCCGTGTGAAAATGCAGCCAGGCAGTGGACAGCTGCAAATCAGTTCACAACTCACTCACCATCTAATGATTTTTCCAGTCTGTGCAGTCTGTGCGCAGCCCAGGACTTTCTCCTACAGTGTGATACAAACAGGCCGATAGGGGTCGGAGCTGACGTCACACACCCGCCCTGAAAACACTTGGGAATGCCTACGTTTTTTCCTGACACTCCCAGAAATCGGCCAGTTACCACCCACAAACGGCTGCTTCCTGTTAATTACCTTGCGAACGCCTTGCGATCAAAATTTTCTCACCACCCTGTCACTGTTTGGCAACACGCCTGAGCATTGCGGTGCATTAGTATACGCAGTCATTCGATAATCGCCCGCTGTGCAAATTGGCACAACAGCAACCAGGTCTGAATCGGGCCATTGTGAGAAACCTTAGGATGGCCCAGATATCTGATGGCCTGTGCGGTGTTCCCGGTGTTGGTCGGACGCAGGCAGCGGATCTGAGCATCCGGCAGTGGGTGTCTTTTTACAAAAGATAGCTCCAGCGGCATTAGCGTATCTTCTCAGATCGGTTGTGACCAAAGACGCAACACTGATCCCTCTTGCGTATCCCTCTGACCCAGCCCTAACGAGTTGATCGCTCGCTAGTGTTTTTAGCAGACTTGCAAACGCTATGCCGCCTCCCACTGGGAGTGTATTTTAGCTTAGCAGAAGTGCAAACGAAAGGATCGCAGAGCGGCGGCAAAGTTTTTTTGTGCAGTTTTAGAGTAGCTCAATACCTACTCAGCGCTTGCGATCACTTCAGACTGTTCAGTTCCTGTTTTGACATCACAAACACGCCTGCATTTTTTAGAACACTCCCTGAAAATGGTCAGTTGACACCCAGAAACGCCCTCTTCCTGTCAATCACTCTGCGGCCAGCAGTGCGACTGAAAAGCTTTGCTAGACCGTGTGTGAAACTTCATCGTTCGTTGTAATAGTACATCGCGTGTGTGCTTTGCGCCACATACGCATGTGCAGAAGTGCCGTTTTTTTCCTCATCGCTGCACAGCGAACGAATGCAGCTAGCGATCAACTCGGAATGACCACCTAAGTCTCTAAAATGATGCACAGAACATGCATCTCAAATTATGTATGCCCAGAGGCGCAGACACGATTGAGACGCAAGGTCTCAGAAATGTGTTGGGCGTACCTGAGCAATAGCTATTGGCATGTTATGGGAGTGACGCATAAAGTGGGAGCCCCAGTCTTACCAGGGGAAAGGCTTTTACTAGCCTTAGCAGAAAGTCACAGGCGCTACTACTGCAAAAGATGCTATAGTGGTCACAGCAGCATGCGACTAAGAAACAGCCTCTATATGTCATTACTGTATTAAATCTTCTGAGACGCATCCAAAAATAGAGGCATTTGGTTAATAATAAAATCACAGTTTATTACAGGTATATCCAATAACAACTAGACCTTTTGCTTGTTACAGACACACACACACAAACACCTTCTCACATTCGACACGCCCGTTCCCACGAGGCCACACCCCTTTTGGATGCACACTGCGGTGTGGCTGTTGGTGCACCAGGTGTCACTGACCCCATTGACTCATCTGCCACTGGGTACCAGCAACATGTGGGTTTATACTCTGGTTCCCATGGCAGTCTCCTGCCATTAGTATACATCTTGAAGTAAGAAATCATTTCTGTAGAAAAAAATATCCACAAGTCAGAGCATAAACTTTCTTTGCGGAAGAGTGTACTGTGGGAAGAGTGTACTGTGATGTTCTCCAAATTTTGTCTATAAATAAATCCATCTTGTGATTGATACAGGTATACATATTCAATTATATGTGCAATATTGTCAGTAATAACTAAATAATCTAATCTTCTAAAGGCTACATAAGCATCATATTCAGATTAAACGCGCTAACAGGAAATAAGTGTACACAATACAGCAGTGCTGCAATAGAGGAAATTGATAAGGAAGACAGGCGGAAATAAAACCACAATATTCACTGAAAAGACCACGCTTTGAAATATAATACGTTTATTTAAAAAATATATATGATTGAAGCAAGAATCACATAAGGTTCCTTATTATAGTGATTATAAATGTTTCCATTTAGATATGATTTCAGCAAAACAAAAAAAACAAATCAGTAAAACTATAGTAAGAATGGAAATGTTCCATCAGGTTAAAGCATGATGATGCCATTCACATGAAAAAATGGATGGCACAATCAGAGACGGCTCTAGACCTTATGGCACCCAGGGAGAAAGTTTCCTGTGCTCCCCCCCCCCCCCCCTCCGTAAAATAGAGTTGGTGCGTGCCGAAGGCGCACGGTCAAAATAGGGGCGTGGCTTCTTCATAGGGAAGGGGCTGGGCCACAGTTATCCCCCTGCAGCTGTGCCCTCAGTAGATGTGCCCCCAGTAGATTTGCCCCAGTAGCTGTGCCCCCAGCAGCTGTGCCCCCAGAAGATTTGCCCCCAGCAGCTGCGCCCCCTGTAGCTCTGCCCCAAGCACCTGTGCCCCCAGTAGATTTGCCCCCAGTAGCTGTGCCCCCTGTAGTAGTGCCCCCACTAGCTGTGCCCCCAGTAGCTGTTCCCCCCTGTAGCAGTACCCATGTAATGGTGCCCCCTGTAGTTGTGCCCCCAGTAGCTGTGCCCCCTGTAGTATTGCACCCAGTAGCTGTGCCCCCAGTTGATTTTCCCCCAGTAGCTGTTCCCCCTGTAGCAGTGCCCCTGTAGTAGTGCACCCAGTATGTGCCCCCTGTAGTTGTGCCCCTAGTAGTGGTGCCCCCTGTAGATTTGCCCCCAGTAGCTGTGCCCCCTGTAGCAGTGTCCCCTGTAGTAGTGCCCCCAGTTGATTTGCCCCCAGTAGCTGTTTCCCCCGTAGCAGTGCCCTCTGTAGTAGTGCCCCCAGTATGTGCCCCCTGTAGTTGTGCCCCCTGTAGTAGCGCCGCTTGCAAACAAGAAAAACAAACAAAAAAACAATACTTACCAGCCCCGCACCTGCTCCCAGACCTCTACCGCTGCTGTCGCTGGCCACTGCCGGCTCCTCTCTATGGGAGAGACGTCATGACGTCTCTCCCATAGCAGCTCCGCACTGACACTAGGGGTCAATAATGACCTCTAGCATCTGTCAGCGACGCCGGCTGCAGCGGGCGCCCACACAGCCTACGGCGCCTGCTGCAGCCGGGGAGAGGGGGTCAGGAGTAGCGGATCTTGCCACGGCGGCGGCGCCCTTGGGGTAGCGGTGCCCCGGGCAAAAAAGCCTGCTTGCTCATGGCAAGAGCCGCTACTGGGAACAATTCATATCATTGCAGTATGTTCCAGCACACCTTGCAGCGTGTTGCCTGCTCGCCTCACGTGGTAGTCTGGGAATGTATCGGCCAAAACCAGTGGTTTTCCAGAAATTATAGGACTGCCATGCATAAAAGTACAGGACACTCTAAAACAGCATTTTGGGCCTTATTCAGAAATGTACGCAGCTGCTGCATTCGCACGCAGGACCACTTCCAAGGGGTCTGCGTATGCGCATCAGCTGTAATGCGTGTGCGGTACCCTTCATACTGGTTGACAGGCGATGAGCGTCCGGGGGCGATGATGTGTTGTTGGCCGGTGGCGGCGACGTGCTGTTGGTGGGGGGGAGGGCCGATGACATCGCCTGAGTTACTTGCGAGTTGAAACATGGCGGCGGTACCCCTGCATACGCAGCCAGGCTCCATATGTAGGGGTCAACATCTATTTTATGCAATTAAATTGCGATTGCATCGCAGGGCAGCGCCACACATGCTGGACAACCTTACCCTGTGCTGGGCGGCTCCAGCATGTGAAGAGCATGGTCGCAGATTTTGCTGCGATAGCAAAATATGCAACCAACTCTGAATAACCCACTTTGCCCACTGTTAGTACATTTCAATAAGTTTGGTCTATAAATTAAAATCTAATTTTAGGCCTGCTCCGACAAAATAGGCGCAGCGCTCTGCATTCTCATTAATATGCTATCTCTGGCCACTGCCTCCCCTTAACCTGTGTAAACATTTCTTCCTCCTCTAATGCCGCCAACTTATTTTATAAACATTGGAAGAAAACCTAGATATATAGTACTTGGGGCAAACTGTGGTAACAAATTTGATTCTGCGAATCAAAATATTTTTTTCTGATATTGGTCAAGCATAAAGCTCACACCAAATCAGAAGAGTAACCCGCACCAAGATAAATTAATTCAGTTTATATTACAAGGTTGGGGTGCCTTACATGATGAGTATTTCAATCCTTATTATAGAATCTCATGTATATATGTGAGACGAAGGGATAAAGGCTCACAAGGTGCTACCAACTGGTTTAAACAGGGATATAAAATCGAATCCCCATAGGGAGGGGAAGGAGAAAAAGAAACCAGGTACAATTTAAGGTGCACTCAACCCAACCAGCAAATTTTACTGTATTATTTTCAAAAAGTGTATGTCCACATTATAATGTCAAATAAAGGCTCAAATGCCCATTAACTAAAATTAGTACTGAGAATTATTATTACTTGAGGGACTGTAACATGTCCTTTATTAATAGTAGAGCAAAATATTAAAATCTAACAAAAAAGAAAGAATATGTGACAACAATTAACAAATGTGAATAAAGATTAAAAACAACGCTGATGTGTCATTCCCTTTATATATATCCTTGAGAATTATTCCAAATGTACATGAATGTGCATGTATTTATGCAGCACTATGCCAGTGCTGATTCTAATAGAGATCTGTACTTCGTGTATTAACTGGGGCTTAAATCATATGCCACAGAGGGAGATATATTATTTGGCTGTTTGAATCACATGCTATTACAGTAAATTGCAACACTGGTGTTAGAAATGTTGCAAGCAGTGAGTCTCAAAAATACAAACCATGAATATAGTAAAATGTTACTTATACCGCTTTCACATCGCAAATGCCGGATCCCACCCGGTAAAAGAAACGTGTCCTTACCGGGTGGGATCCGGCATTTGCTCCCTTCTGCTGGCTTTCCGACCCGGCAATATACCGGGTCGGTTGCCATAGCAGCGGGGGAACGCAGCAGCAGCAGGGGCGGGGGTGGAGGCGGCGCTGGGAGATGAGCTCATCTCCTGCGCCGCCTCTCCCTATGCTGTGAATGGGAACCGTGTCGCATCGACACGGCTCCCATTCACACTGCACCTGACCCGGTAATCAACCCGGGTATAATCCTTCTTTTATACCGGGTTGAATTACCGGGTCAGGCGACCCGCTAATTCTCAGAAAGTGCTTTCACATCGCACACTGACCCGTGTCGACACGGCAATATGCCGTGTCGATACCGGGTTATTTGTGCGATGTGAAAGGGGTACAAGTATTGTATTTGAAACTAAAAGAAACACTGTTGCTAAATATATGACTCATGCATTAGATACAAATCACCATATGGCAGAGAGAGCTGATAAGGGAAATCTCTGGCTGCAATAGCATTTGTGAAATCGTGTGCAAATGCATGAATAGATATCCTATATATAGTATGTCTTGGGTAATATGCTGCCTTATTGCACTGTGTTGAAATATAATAAATCACAACAGCATTGGATATCTATAAATCCTGTACGGTATACATATAAAGAGGGTAGATTAATATTTGCTGTATCATATAGATGCACAATAATTAATAACTATGCTGCATTAGATTAGATTATATCAAATCCGTGTCCCATAGCAGCACTGTCTATCCGTTCTCAGTGCTTGTAATGTATTGTTCTTTAATGTTCTTTTAATGTGCAATAATGCCCTATAAATATACAGGGTAAATGCAACCCACCTATTTATGCATGGCCTATATACAGTATATAGGTCTGTGATGTATAATACAAATCAATAGTGATTATATCCCGTGCCGTGCAATATTATATTGTGCCAGTACAGGACATGTAAACTGCCCTTAATGATCACTGATCGTGTTTGAATATGCACATACATGTGACTCTAAAAATGGCTACCTGGAGACACTATCCCTATATATATATATATATCAACAAGAAGAGAAGGTTTGTATATATATATATATATATATATACACCACTATGTATCATGAGTGTGTAATTGCAAAGAAATAACCTATTACATTGAATGGTTGCCCAGCACATACATACAATGCCTGTGACACATTATGCCACACACTGCAATGACCTTGAGACATTATACCACAATGCCCGTGATATAGTATACCATACACCGTAATGCCTGTGACACATACCGCAATGCCCTGCCCGTTATACCCTATGCCACACATCGCAATGCCCGTTATGTATTATGCCACACTGCAATGACCCTGAGACATTATACCACATACCACAATGCCCGTGATATAGTATACCACACACCGTAATGCCTGACACATTATGACACACACCGCAATGTCCGTGATACATTATGCCACACACTGCAATGACCCTGAGACATTATACCACATATCACAATGCCCGCGATATAGTATACCATACACCGTAATGCCCGTGACACATTATGACACACACCGCAATGTCCGTGATACATTATGCCACACACCGTAATGCCCATTACACACTAAGTCCTACAGTAAGGCTTCTAATTACTTTTCAATTACCTGCTCGTTGTCAGGGGTTTCATGCACTGGGTGTCATGCTCGTGGCCAGGGGTTTCATGCTCTTGGTTCCATGCACGATGCCAGGGGTTTTCATGCTCAGGGTGTCATGCTCGTTGCCAGGTGTTTCATGCACTGGGTGTCATGCTCGTTGCCAGGTGTTTCATGCACTGGGTGTCATGCTCGTTGCCAGGTGTTTCATGCACTGGGTGTCATGCTCGTTGCCAGGTGTTTCATGCACTGGGTGTCATGCTCGTTGCTAGGAGGTAGTCCTTGTTGCTAGGGCTGTGCTCCCAGTGCCACATATGTCCCCAGTGCCAGATATTCCCCCACGGTGCCAGGTACTTACATGCCCCAGTGCCAAATATAGTCGTCGTCCCCATGTGCCAGGTACACATATACCCCCCCAGTGCCACATATGCCCCCAGTGCCAGATATTCCCCCCCAGTGCCACATATGCCCCCAGTGTCAGATATGCCCCCAGTGCCATATATTCCCCCCCAGTGCCAAATATGCCCCCAGTGCCATATATGCCCCCAGTGCCAGATATTCCCCCCCAGTGCCAGAAATTCCCCCCGTGCCATATATGCCCCCAGTGTCAGATATTCCCCCCCAGTGCCAGATATTCCCCCCGTGCCATATATGCCCCCAGTGCCAGATATCCCCCCCAGTGCCATATATGCCCCCAGTGCCAGATATTCCCCCCCCAGTGCCATATATGCCCCCAGTGCCAGATATTCCCCCCCAGTGCCATATATGCCCCAGTGCCAGATATCCCCCCCCCAGTGCCAGATATTCCCCCCAGTGCCATATATGCCCCAGTGCCAGATATCCCCCCCCAGTGCCAGATATTCCCCCCAGTGCCATATATGCCCCAGTGCCAGATATCCCCCCCCCCCAGTGCCATATATGCCCCCAGTGCCAGATATTCCCCCCAGTGCCATATATGCCCCCCGTGCCAGATATCCCCCCCAGTGCCATATATGCCCCCAGTGCCAGATATTCCCCCCCAGTGCCATATATGCCCCAGTGCCAGATATCCCCCCCCCCCCCAGTGCCAGATATGCCCCCAGTGCCAGATATTCCCCCCAGTGCCAGAAATGCCCCAGTGCCAGATATTCCTCCCTCCCCCCCCCACCCCCGTGCCATATCTGCCCCCAGTGCCAGATATTTACCCCCCCCCCCCCCCCCCGTCGCTTTTTGGAGGGACACGGAGGGCACAGCTCGTCTCTCCTGTGTCCCTCCTGCTGCATCATCTCCGGCGGCCGCGAGTCTAATAGGGGAAAGTGCCGGTTCGTGAGCCAATTAGAGCTCACGGACGGCACTTCCCCCTATTAGACCCGCGGCCGCCGGAGATGATGCAGCAGGAGGGACACAGGGAGGCGCGCTGTGTGCCCTCCGTGTCCCTCTAACAAGCGGCGGAGGGAAGGAGACTGCAGACTGACATGCGGACGCTCGTCCGCATGTCAGTCTGCTGTAAATCAGTGGCGCCCCCGCAGCCCCTCGCCCCCAAGCCACCGCGAGGACTGCGGGGGCAGTAGTTACGCCACTGTCTACCCTCTTTATATGTATACCGTACAGGATTTATAGATATCCAATGCTGTTGTGATTTATTATATTTCAACACAGTGCAATAAGGCAGCATATTACCCAAGACTGATACTATATATAGGATATCTATTCATGCATTTGCACACGATTTCACAAATGCTATTGCAGCCAGAGATTTCCCTTATCAGCTCTCTCTGCCATTTGGTGATTTGTATCTAATGCATGAGTCATATATTTAGCAACAGGGGCCCTCATTCCGAGTTGTTCGCTCGCAAGCTGCTTTTAGCAGCTTTGCTCACGCTAAGCCGCCGCCTACTGGGAGTGAATCTTAGCTTCTCAAAATTGCGAACGAAAGATTAGCAAAATTGCGAATAGACACTTCTTAGCAGTTTCTGAGTAGCTCCAGACTTACTCGGCATCTGCGATCAGTTCAGTGCTTGTCGTTCCTGGTTTGACGTCACAAACACACCCAGCGTTCGCCCAGACACTCCTCCGTTTCTCCGGCCACTCCCGCGTTTTTCCCAGAAACGGCAGCGTTTTTTCGCACACGCCCATAAAACGACCAGTTTCCGCCCAGAAACACCCACTTCCTGCCAATCACATTACGATCACCAGAACGAAGAAAAAACCTCGTAATGCCGTGAGTAAAATTTCTAACTGCATATCAAATTTACTTGGCGCAGTCGCACTGCGGACATTGCGCATGCGCATTAGCGACTTATCGCTCCGTTGCGACAAAAAAATACCGAGCGAACAACTCGGAATGACCACCAGTGTTTCTTTTAGTTTCAAATACAATACTAAGTAACATTTTACTATATTCATGGTTTGTATTTTTGAGACTCACTGCTGCAACATTTCTAACACCAGTGTTGCAATTTACTGTAATAGCCTGTGATTCAAACAGCCAAATAATATATCTCCCTCTGTGGCATATGATTTAAGCCCCAGTTAATACACGAAAGTACAGATCTCTATTAGAATTAGCACTGGCATAGTGCTGCATAAATACATGCACATTCATGTACATTTGGAATAATTCTCAAGGATATATATATAAAAAGGGAATGACACATCAGCGTTGTTTTTAATCTTTATTCACATTTGTTAATTGTTGTCACATATTCTTTCTTTTTTGTTAGATTTTAATATTTCGCTCTACTATTAATAAAGGACATGTTACAGTCCCTCAAGTAATAAAAATCTGATTCTGCGCTGCGCTTTCAGCGTGTTACACCTCGTAAATGACCTCCGCTGTCTGTAGTTTAAATCTGGTGCAGAGTTTTTTTCTGCTTTATTTATTTAACTATCTGTTCTACCCGTTTTTCACACGGGAGTTTCTGATTTTCACACTTGTAAATATAAATGAGTGTTAAAAATATGGTAACTCTATAGAGATGTAAATTTGAGACATCTTAATATAAATTAATATTAATTGATCCATGGTTCTTGTGTTACCTGAGGAGCACCCGTAGAAGCAGTGGCGTATCCACCCATTGGCCAGGTTGACACTCACCAGGGGCGCTGGCTGAGGGGGGGCACCACCCGGCAGTGTCATCCGCGGCCAGGGGTAGAACCTAGTGTGCCCCAGTCCCTCTGAGCAGTGCCTGGCCAGGACAGAGACTCGCACCGTATCTATTTACTGTTAACAGTGACGGTGCTCTGTACCGCACTACAGTAAGGACGCTCTAAACTACAGCTCCCCGCAGCCCAACTTTATCATGGTAGTGCGGTACCGGGCACCGGCGCCGCTGTTAACAATAAGTAGATGTGGTGACACCCGTCCCATTCCAGCCGACCAGTGTGAGACACCGGGCCACAGTGCTTGATGAGGGGAGCGGGGCACACCAGCTCCTGCAGGTCCAGGCGGAGGGGTGAGGAGCGGCCGGGAGGTGACAAGTGTCAGCCTTCCCCGCCTAGGGAGAACGCGCTCTTCAAACGGATCCTTTTGTGAGTAGGAGCACACTGCACACTGTGGAGAGAGGGAAGATGTACAGTGACGCACACTGTACGGGGAATATAGAGAAGAGAACACTGCCCAGTGATGTGTGTCGGTGTGTGTGTGCGGGGGGCAATATGGACTACTACCCCAGTGGTTCCCAAACTTTTTTGAATCACGGCGCCCTAGAGAATCAGATTTTTTTTTTTACGGCACCCCTAGGCCAAAAGTTTCTTATTGAGAAATTTAGAAGGAAATATTACATTAAGTAGATCGCGTTTATATGTCATCCTTAGGGTCAGTTGTGTGGTGAGGGACAGGATTTGCTTCTGTTTGGCCACATATTTTATGATTGGCAGCCACCGGCACTGGTATTTCCTACTACATTGACCATAAATACTTTGTATGGGTCCTGGACCACCAATACAAGACACCCCTGCAAGTGTCCCGAGGCACCCCAGGGTGCCACGGCACACAGTTTGAGAACCACTGCACTGTGACGGGAGGGGGGGTATAGAGAAGAGCACACTGTACTGTGACAGGGGACGGGGCGGGAGGAGGTATAGAAATTGTGTCTTTAATATTCCTGAGTACCGCCGTTCAATATATATATATATATATATATATATGTATATATATATATATATATATATATCCAAATAGAAAACAGCGGCACTCCAACTCTTTAAATGTTCTTATATTGGATGTAAACATGCATAATGATCACCAGGACAATTGAATATCCCCGGTCAGGTTAATAAATCATGGTAAATTGCTGTTGCTAAATACTGGCCACAGGGCCTGATTCAGACCTGATTGCTGCTGTGGGCACAGCGGGCAATTATCGATTGACTGTGCATGGGTATGCACCACAATGCACACATGTGTCATCAAACAGCAACAAACTGGTGCGAAAATTTTGATTGCACAGCCATTCGCATGCTGAATAACAGGAAGAGGCCATTTGTGGGTGGTAACTGGTCGTTTTCTGGGAGTGTCAGGCAAAACACAGACATGCCCAAGATTTTTCTGGGAGGGTGTGTGACGTCAGCTCCTAACCAGATCAACCTGTTCTCGTCGCACTGTAGGAGGTAGTCCTGGACTGCACACACTGGAAAAAAACATTCAATGGTGAGTGAGTTGTAAACGGATTTGCAGCTGTTCGCTGACTGAGGGATATTTTACACATGCAATCACACACTTGATCGCAGGACAACCAAATTTGCAGCCCAGCGATCAGGTCTGAATTAGGTTCACACTGTAAGGAGCACTACTGTGTGGCATAATGTGTATAAGGGGTACTACTGTGTGACGTAACATGAGTAAGGAGCACTACTGTGTGGCATAATGTGTATAAGGGGCACTACTGTGTGTTGTAATGTGAATTTGTGGTGCTATTTTGTGGCCATGCCCCATTTTCGGCACACACGCCTTTCCTATTACAAATATGGGGGGGCGACCATCCCCTTTCTTTGCCAGGGGCGCTCGGACTCCTAGATACACCCCTGCGTAGCAGATATGGTAAAAAATGAAAGAAGCATTTTTGTAGTCACCATGGCTGGTTCTAGACTTTGTGGCGCCCAGGGTGAAACTTTCCTGTGGTGGCTCCCCCCCCCCCCCTCCAGGTAAAATACAATTGGTGCACGTCCCAAAACAGGGGCGTGGCTTCTTCATAGGGAGGGGGCGTGGCTTCTCTAGTTATCCCCCTGTACTTGTGCCCGGCTGTAGCTGTGCCCCCAGTAGTTGTGCCCCCAGCAGCTGTGCCCCTAGTTAATTTCCCCCCAGTAGCTGTTCCTCCTGTAGCAGTGCCCTGTTTGGTAGTGCCCCCTGTAGTTGTGCTCCTTGTAGCTGTGCCCCCAGTAGCAGTGCCCCTTATAGTAGTGTCCCCAGTAGCTGTGCCCCCAGTTGATTTGCACCCTGTAGCAGTGCCCCCAGTAGTTGTGCCCCCTGTACTTGTGCCCCCCTGTAGATTTGCCCCCAGTAGTTGTGCCCCCCTGTAGATTTGCCCTCAGTAGCTGTGCCCCAGTAGTTGTGCCCCCTGTAGATTTGCCCCCAGTAGCTGTGCCCCCCGTACTTGTGCCCCATGTAGATTTGCCCCCAGTAGCTGTGCCCAGTAGTTGTGCCCCCAGTTAATTTGCCCCCAGTAGCTGTTCCCCCTGTAGCAGTGCCCCCTGTAGTTGTGCCCCTAGTAGTTGTGCTCCCTGTAACTGTGCCCCCTGTAGCAGTGCCTCCAGTAGCTGTGCCCCCAGTTGATTTGCCCCCAGTAGCTGTTCCCCCTGTAGCATTGCCCCCTGTAGTTGTGCCCCTAGTAGTTGTGCCCCTAGTAACTGTGCCCCCTGTAGCAGTGCCCCCAGTAGCTGTGCCCCCAGTTGATTTGCCCCCAGTAGCTGTTCCCCCTGTAGCATTGCCCCGTGTAGTTGTGCCCCTAGTAGTTGTGCTTCCTGTAACTGTGCCCCCTGTAGCAGTGCCTCCAGTAGTTGTGCCCCCAGTTGATTTGCCCCCAGTTGCTATTCCCCCTGTAGCATTGCCCCCTGTAGTTGTGCACCCTGTAGTTGTGCCCCTAGTAACTGTGCCCCCTGTAGTAGTGCCCCCTTTAGTAGCGCCACTTTGAAGCCTTAAAAAATACAACCCACAATACTTACCAGCCTCGCTCCTGCTTCCGGACCGCTGCTGCTGCTGTCTCCGGGCGCCGGCTCCTCTCTATGGGAGAGACGTCATGACGTCTCT
This sequence comes from Pseudophryne corroboree, assembly GCF_028390025.1. NCBI lineage: Eukaryota > Metazoa > Chordata > Amphibia > Anura > Myobatrachidae > Pseudophryne > Pseudophryne corroboree. The sequence goes on from NC_086455.1 coordinate 41,809,114, forward strand.
CCCATAGCAGCGCCGCCCAGACAGTAGGGGTCAATTTTGACCTCTAGTGTCTGTCAGCGACGCCGGGTGCAGCGGGCGCACGCGGTGCTCGCTGCAGCCGGGGAGCGGGGAGGTAGTGAGGGTAGATTAGTAGCGGCTCTTGCCATGGTGGCGGCGGTGCCCTCATGGTAGCGGCGCCCCGGGCAAAAAGACTGCTTGCCCATGGCAAGAGCCGCTACTGGTAGTCACACTGGATGTGAAATCCAAATTTTGATCCAATTGTCCGTTTGGGCGTTATCGTTTCCGCAATGCAAGCCACGCATCAGTAATGATGTTATAATGTCAACGCCCTTTTCATCTCCTTAGGGGAGGTTTATTAAAATACTAATTAGGTAGTTTTCCTATGTCCCACCTGAAGAATACCCATGTTAAATTCCATTTTCCTAACACAGTGGTTTCCAAACTTTTTTGAATCAAGGCGCTCTAGAATATCAGATTTTTTTTCACGGCACCCCTAGGCCAAAAATTTCTTATTGAGAAATTTAGAAAGAAATATTACATTAAGTAGATTGCGTTTATATGTCATCCTTAGGGTCAGTTGTGTGGTGAGGGACAGGATTTGCTTCTGTTTGGCCACATATTTTATGACTGGCAGCCACCAGCACTGGTTTTGCCTATTACATTGACCATGAATAATTTGAATTGGTCCTGGACCACCAACCCAGGGCACCCCTGCAAGTGTCCCGAGGAACCCCAGGGAGCCAGGGCACACAGTGTGGGAACCTCTGTCTTAACATGTCTGAAAGTAAGAGAATTAGTGATGAGTGAGTGAGTGCTTTCACATTTATATAGAGTAGAGTTCTTAAAGTGCTAATTTATATCATTAGTCTGTATTTATATAAGTGGCACAGATTCAGACATACAGGAAAAAAGAACTCAGACTCCAAGAATTGTTTCCACTACTAATATAGAAAGGACACCTGAGGTCAGATTGACGTCTACATCTGATTTGTGTATATATGAGATTTGCTGTAGTTAATTTCTTTTTTACTCATTCATTTCCTGCAGACATTTTTAACTATTCTCCGAGCTCATTGTTTCATTCTAGTGGTAGATTTACTAACGCTTTTAAAACAGACAACTGGAGGTGTTGCTCATAGCAACCAATCACATTCTGTCCATCATGTTCTAGAATGCAATAGAGAAATGATAGCTAATTTCTGATTGGTTACCCTGGGTAACACCTCTACTTTTATTTTTTAGAAGCTTTATTAAATCTAACCCACATTATAAGGTGAAAGCAGACATGTGAGAATTAAGTGGTTCCTGGCTGATACTTGGGGTGGGGTCTTAATGCAGCCCGAGTTCAGTAGCAATGCGGGATGCCGGCCAAACTTGGACATTTTTTTAAAGGAGCAATAACTTACAAGGCAAAACCATGCCGTGTAAGTGATTTCTCCTTTAAAAAAAAGGTCTGGCTTTGGCCGGCATCCCGCATGGCTACTGAACTCGGGCGGCATTACATTCGGCCCATCATACGGTCAGTGAGAAAGGGTGTAGTATAATAGATTGACATTGTTATGGTCAACACCAAATGGCCAACATGTATTAGGATGACAGGTACAAAAGGTCGACATATTAAAGGTCGACAGGGGTTAAGCTCGATCCAAAATGTTGACAGGGTCAAAAGGTCAACATGACAATGGTCAGCACAAAAATGGTCGACACATGTTGTTTGTATATTTCATGTTCTGTGACTACCATCAGTACAAACATAGACGCTCGCCGAGCTTCAGGCAAGAACTTGTCCATGTGGAGAGTAATACAAGCAAATGTTGGGAAAACGTGAAAAAAAAACAAAAAAACATGTTTCAACCATTTGTGTGTCGACCACTGTCATGTCGTCTTGTTGACCTTTTGCACCTATCACCCTTAAGCACTGTTGACCTTTGTACCTGTCAGCCTTTTGTACCTACCAACTTAATGCATGTCAACCATATGGTGCCGACCTTTTAACTGTTAGCCAATACATTGTCGATCTATCATCTGGATACCACTTAGATAAGCCGTCTTCACAGTTCCTGTGCACATCAATCGTGCACAGTTGTGTATAAACAATGGAGGGATATTTTTAGTTCACTCACTGTTCTCCATGGACCAAAAGGCAAGCCTCCCAATATATATCGACTGCCAAAAAATCAGGACAAAATTCTCCATGCTCATTATCTGCCAACACCAACATTGTGCTCACCTGACCAAGCCACACCTCTGTTTATGCAAATCACATCCAGGCTATACCTGTCCCTGTTATATGCCGCGCCTTTCAGTTCCTACATATCTGGATGGTACCAGGCTATGCCACTATAGAAAGTGCCACATAATCAACTAGTCCTTGCTTTGCCAAACTGTGGCACATTTACCCTGTGCACCGAATACATACGTATTCCCGGTGGACAGGATGTCGGCTGTCAAGATCCCGACAGCGGCATCCCGCACGCCAGAATGCCGGCAGCGAGGCGAGCTCAAAGAGTACCTCTGCTGGCTCGGTGCACTCTCTTCATGTTCTATTCCCACACTATGGGTGTCGTGGACACCCACAAGTAAGAATAGCCCCTGTGCGCCGAGATTCCGGCTTCAGTATCCTGACCGCCGGGATTCTAACAGCAGGCAAATTAACTGCATCCCCTGAGCACAATAGGACAGAATGTGATAATGATAACTGGGATATGTTGATGAGCGAATTATGTGAAGAGGAGGATGGTGAGGGGCAATGGAATGGAGAAGGGAATTGGTGGAAGCGGGGCTATGATGACTGAGTAGGGAAGTGATTGGGATGAGGAGCGAGAGGGAGCATAGAGAATGGATTTGAAGCAAGTGGCAGAGGAGTAAGATGAGATGTATGAGCAGGGATGGACTGCGGTTGTTCTACAGCCCGGGCACTTTATTGGGCACGCATGTTGCAGGCACAGTGGAAAATGCTACACGCACCCCAGATATAGGAGTGTTGAGTGTGGTGGATCAGTGTCTTTTGTTTATTTGATTATTATTATTTTTTTATTCATCTTTTTGTGATCACATCTTCTCATACACCCCAGTGTTTGCTCTTTAAAACCATCTTGTAGGTGTTTCATAGCTGATATGCTGGGTGGAGGTCTTACCCTTTATAGCCAGTGTGCAGGTGGCCTGAAAGCAGGAAGCATGTCTTACACTGATATGATGGCAGTAGCAATGTTTAGAACTCTGAGTGATAGAGTAGGCTTGGCCAGGAGATCCGGTCTGAAGGTCGACACTGCCTAGGTCGACAATGTTTAGGTCGACCACTATGGGTCGACAGTCACTAGGTCGACATGGATGGAAGGTCGACAGTGTTTCTAGGTCGACATGTGCTAGGTCGGCAGGTCAAAAGGTCGACATGAGTTTTTTAAAAAAAAATCTTTTTTGAACTTTTTCATACTTAACGATCCATGTGGACTACGATTGAAACGGTAACCTGTGCCGAGCAAAGCGGTAGCGGAGCGAGGCACCTTGCCCGAAGCATGGCGAGTGAAGCGAGCCATGCAAGGGGACACGGTGCACTAATTGGGGTTCCCGGTCACTCTACGAAGAAAACCTCATGTCGACCTTTAGACCTGTCGACCTACCACATGTCGACCTAGAAACCCTGTTGGCCTTCCATCCATCTCGACCTAGTGACTGTTGACCTAAGGTGGTCGACCTAAACATTGTCGACCTAGATACTGTCGATTTGATGATCCACACCCCTGGCCAGATGGGGAAGACTTTGGTGCAGTTGGTCAGTGTAACAAATGTTGCAACAATTGCAACTAACATTCCCCATTTATAAAGTATAGAGAATACTGTTTGTAATATATATGATGACGAGTACATTCAAAACTATAAAAGCCCTTATTTAATTTTCCATTCGGATAGGGCAGAGCTGCGGACGCGTCCGCATTTTCTCCCTAAGGTGGTATCAGCGTTTCACCTGAACCAGCCTATTGTAGTGCCTGCGGCTACAAGCGACTTGGAGGACTCCAAGTTGTTGGACGTTGTCAGAGCTTTAAAAATATACATTTCAAGGACGGCTGGAGTCAGAAAATCTGACTCGCTGTTTATACTGTATGCACCCAACAAGTTGGGTGCGCCTGCTTCTAAGCAGTCGATTGCTCGTTGGATTTGTAACACAATTCAACTTGCACATTCTGTGGCAGGCCTGCCACAGCCTAAATCTGTTAAGGCCCATTCCACAAGGAAGGTGGGCTCATCTTGGGCGGCTGCCCGAGGGGTCTCGGCATTACAACTCTGCCGAGCAGCTACGTGGTCAGGGGAGAACACGTTTGTAAAATTCTACAAATTTGATACCCTGGCAAAGGAGGACCTGGAGTTCTCTCATTCGGTGCTGCAGAGTCATCCGCACTCTCCCGCCCGTTTGGGAGCTTTGGTATAATCCCCATGGTCCTTTCAGGAACCCCAGCATCCACTAGGACGATAGAGAAAATAAGAATTTACTTACCGATAATTCTATTTCTCGGAGTCCGTAGTGGATGCTGGGCGCCCATCCCAAGTGCGGATTATCTGCAATACTTGTACATAGTTATTGTTAACTAATTCGGGTTATTGTTTAGGGAGCCATCTTTCAGAGGCTCCTCTGTTATCATACTGTTAACTGGGTTTAGATCACAAGTTGTACGGTGTGATTGGTGTGGCTGGTATGAGTCTTACCCGGGATTCAAAATCCTCCCTTATTGTGTACGCTCGTCCGGGCACAGTACCTAACTGGAGTCTGGAGGAGGGTCATAGGGGGAGGAGCCAGTGCACACCACCTGATCTGGAAAAGCTTTACTTTTTGTGCCCTGTCTCCTGCGGAGCCGCTATTCCCCTGTAGTTTTGTAGAAATGTAGTTTTGTAAGTTATGACCGTGTTGGTACCAGGCATTCTGAGCAGCGGGTGGGAAGGTGAAACGTGTCTCACTAGGGGCAGGCCTTGTAGGATTAGCAAGTTAGCAAAGTCTGTGTAGCAGGTTGACCTTTGCAGTGATAGTATTGCAATGATATCACTTTGAGTAACCAGCCATAGCGTAACATACTGCATGGTCCGCACGGTGCTTAGGATACTTCTCAGCAAAGATAATAAAGCATGTTTATGAAAGTAGGGAATGCCTCTGTAAATGCTCCTTTGACCCCTTTGACTCATCTGCCACTGGGTACCAGCAACATGTGGGTTTATACTCTGGTTCCCATGGCAGTCTCCTGCCATTAGTTTACATCTTGAATTAAGAAATCATTTCTGTAGAAAAAAATATCCACAAGTCAGAGCATAAACTTTCTTTGCGGAAGAGTGTACTGTGGGAAGAGTGTACTGTGATGTTCTCCAAATTTTGTCTATAAATAAATCCATCTCGTGATTGATACAGGTATACATATTCAATTATATGTGCAATATTGTCAGTAATAACTAAATAATCTAATCTTCTAAAGACTACATAAGCATCATATTCAGATTAAACGCGCTAACAGGAAATAAGTGTACACAATACAGCAGTGCTGCAATAGAGGAAATTGATAAGGAAGACAGGCGGAAAGAAAACCACAATATTCACTGAAAAGACCAAGCTTTGAAATATAATACATTTATTTGAAAAATATATATGATTGAAGCAAGAATCACATAAGCGATTATAAATGTTTCCATTTAGATAAGATTTCAGAAAAAAAAAAAAAAAAAACAAATAAGTAAAACTATAGTAAGAATGGAAATGTTCCATCAGGTTACTGCTAACAGTAAAGCATGATGATGCCATTCACATGAAAAAATGGATGGCACAACCAGGGCCGGTTCTAGACCTTGTGACGCCCAGGGAGAAAGTTTCCTGTGCCCCCTCCCCCCCCTCAGTAAAATAGAGTTGGTGCGTGCCAAAGGCGCGCGGTCAAAAATAGGGGCGTGGCTTCTTCATAGAGAAGGGGCATGGCCACAGTTATCCCCCTGTAGCTGTGCCCCCAGTAGATGTTCCCCCAGTAGCTGTACCTCCAGCAGCTGTGCCCCCTGTAGCTGTGCCTTCAGCAGCTGGGCCCCAAGTAGATTTACCCCCAGTAGCTGTGCCTCCAGTAGTTGTGCCCCCAGTAGATGTGCCCCCAGTAGCTGTACCACCAGCAGATGTGCCCCCTGTAGCTGTGCCCCCTGTAGATTTGCCCCCAGTAGATTTGCGATGACCCTTGGCCTCTGCTGCTAAGAAAGGATCTTCTTCAACAAGGACCGTTCGTCTACCCGGACTTACGGCGGCTTCGTTTGACGGCATGGAAGTTGAGCAGAACATCCTAGCTCACAAAGGGCTTTCCAAAAAAGTCATTGCCATTATGGTGCAAGCCAGAAAACCTGTAACGTTAAAACACTATCATCATATCTGGCGGAGATATGTTTCTTGGTGCGAGGAATGCACATATCCATCTGCAGAATTCCTCTTGGAACGATTGCGTCTTTTCGTACAGACTGGAGTGGATAAAGGCTTACGTCTTGGATCCATTAAGGTCCAGATTTCAGCCCTTTCCGTCTTCTTCCAGAAGAAGTTGGCTAGCCTGCCTGAAGTTCAGACCTTCTTGCAAGGGGTGCTTCACATACAACCTCCGTTTGTGCCGCCTACGGCACCATAGGAATTTGAATGTGGTGTTACGTTTTCTACAGTCCTCCTAGTTTGAAACTCTGATGACGGTAGAAGACAAGTACCTCACGTGGAAGACAGTGATGTTATTGGCCCTGGTTTCTGCTAGACTTATCTCAGAATTGGGGGCCTTATCGTGTAAAAGTCCCTACTTGGGGGTATATTTACTAAGGTTCGTATTTGTGGCAATTTGGTGGGAGTTTCATCTCGATTAGTATCGGTCGTGTTTTTTTGCAACTTTTTGATTTTTGTTCATGTAATTTACTAAGCTTCCGAGTTGAAGTAAATCGTGTTTTCCGATGTCGATGCTAATCGTATTGTCGGGCAGTGTTTTACGGGAGTGATTAGTAAAACACTGCCGGACTTAACACAATGAAGCCCGGCTGGATCAGTGAGATCCGTGCAGGGCTTTATTGTGTACATTATAATAAGTGTGGAAAGTGTTAAAAATCACCCAAAAAAATTGCGCGGGGTCCCCCCTCCTAAGCATAACCAGCCTCGGGCTCTTTGAGCCGGTGCTGGTTGTAAAAATACAGAGGAAAAATTGCGGGGGAGGCTTGCTGGGACTTATAGTTCTCCTACAAAAAAAAAAATCTTTATTTTTACACAAAGGCTATCAGCCTCCCATCCACCGCCCACGGATGGGAGGGGACAGCCTCGGGCTTCACCCCTGGTCCTTGGGTGCCTGGAGGGGGGACCCCTTGATTTAAGGGGTCCCCACTCCTCCATGGAACCCCGGCCAGGGGTGACTAGTTTGGGGGGGGGGTAATGCCACGGCCGCAGGGACCTATATAAAAGTGTCCCCCGGCATTATCTCTCTGGCTAGTGGAGCTCGGTGCTGGTTTGAAAAATACGGAGGACCCCAACGTCTTTAGTCCCCCGTATTTTTTGAACCCGGACCAGACGCATAGCCCGGTGCCGGTTGTTTAAATATGGGGGGACCATACGCAATTTTTCCCCTGTATTTTTACAGCCAGGAACGGCTCAAAGAGGCCGAGGCTGGTTACGCTTAGGAGGGGGGACCCCACACAATTTTTTTGTGTGATTTTTAACACTTTCACACCCCTACCCACAGATAAGCATGCCACTGATCCGTGCATGCCTATCAGAATACGCATCCAAAAAGCAGGTCTATTTGAAAACTGCTTTTTTTTACGAATTCGAACATTTACTGGCAGTGTTTGGCTATTGTCGGCAGTGATTGTGAATACAAATTATTAGTAAATTACCGAGTTCTATAAAATAACAGGCGTGTTTGACCGATGGTGTATTCATTCGTATTTGTGAACTCTGTCATTAAAACAAATACGAATGCCCTCATCACTGCCGAGATTTGTGTTTAGTAAATTCCTGAGATGACTCTTTGAAAAAAAAATACAAACTCGGACAAAATCGGGACCTTAGTAAATATACCCCCTGGTCTTTTACGAGGACAGAGCGGAGCTCCGGACTAGACAGCAGTTCCTGCCGAAGGTTGTCTCCGCGTTCCACCTGAATCATCGTATTGTGATTCTGTCCTGTTCTGAGGCTTTGGCTCCTCCGGAGTCTTTGGATATTGTGCTTGCTTTGAAGATCTATGTCAGGCGCACAGCTCGGGTCAGGAAGACGGATTCCTTGTTCGTGCTCTATGATGCGTAGAAAAAGGGTTGTCCTGCTTCAAAGCAGTCTCTTGCTCGTTGGATTAGGCTTACTATCCAACAGGCCTATGTGTTGGCAGCCTTACCTGTTCCTAAGTCTCTGAAGGCCCACTCTACAAGGTCAGTGGGCTCTTCCAGGGCGGCTGCCCTTGGAGTCTCGGCCTTGCAACTATGCAGAGCGGCTACCTGGTTGGGAAGAACACCTTTGCGAAATTCTACAAATTTGATGCCCTGGCCAAAGAGGATACCCAGTTTGGGCAGGCGGTGCTGCAGCAGTCTCCGCACTTTCCCGCCCATTCTGGAAGCTTTGGGACGTCCCCATCGTACTAATCTGTCCCCATTATCCCTTTATGGATGCTAGAGAAAATAGGATTTTAAATACCTACCGGTAAATCCTTTTCTCGTAGTCTATAAGGGATATTGGGCGCCCGCCTCTGTGCGGTGACTTTCTGCAGGTTCTCTGTTAGGTGTTACCTGTTCAGCTGTTGCTGTTTTCTGTTCCCAGCCGTTGCTGGCCTGGTTATGTTATGGTGTGCTGGTGTGTAAATCTCACCACACTTCTTGTTGTTATGTTCCTTCTCTCAAGTATGTCCTTTCTCCTTCAGGCACTGATTTACCTATAACTGCCTGTGGGAGGGGGCATAGAGGGGAGGAGCCAGCACACCCAGTTGAAGAAATTTAAAGTGCACTGGCTCCTTTGGACCTGTCTATACCCCATCGTACTAATCTGTCCCCAATATTTCTTATGGACTAGGAGAAAAGGATTTACCGGTAGGTATTAAAATCCTATTTTTAACCTACTAAATTTTATATTTTAAATTATATTACTATATTTAATTTTTATTTTTGCAAGGTTAAATAGTAAAATTCAGCAAAATTAATTGAAATGTTTATGTGAACAAAAAAGAATCTGAATAAATTTATTTAATGAACGAGTATTGTTACTTATTGTCTCGGGGTGAAATGTATTAATGATTGATAACATTTATAATGCGATCATTAATGAACTCCTTTGCATACTTACCTCCAGGATTGTCCACCAGCAGTTATTATCCTCTTCTTGCTAGGACAGCTCTGCAACACAGAGCTGTCCCGATGATGACTTGACTTCCGGATTGCTGACCCAGGGGTTAGAATATGCATGTGCAGCCATTGACTACACAAGGGTCCTGTGATGGAGAGGGTCCTTTGAATGCCTCTCAGTGGATTTTTGTGAAAAGGATATCATAGGCTTCTATAGGGAAGGCCACCTATTGATGGCATTGGCTAGTGGTCACAAGCTCTGGAAAGTTTCCCTTTCTGAATCTTGATGTATGCAAGCACAATACAGACCCATAAAATTCTAAACACTGGAAAATATCTCCTGTTGCCTCTGCAGACCGTTCTATAGGATATCTCCTATATCGTTTGCAGGCCATTCTATAGGATATCTCCTATATCGTCTGCAGGCCATTCTATCGGATATCTCCTATATCGTCTGCAGGCCATTCTATAGGAGATCTCCTATATAGTCTGCAGACCGTTCTGTAGGAGATCTCCTATATAGTCTGCAGACCGTTCTGTAGGAGATCTCCTATATAGTCTGCAGACCGTTCTATAGGATATCTCCTATATCATCTGCAGACCATTCTATGGGATATCTCCTATATCATGTTAATATCTATATAATATCGATTGTTTGGAGCACCTCCAGCACCATAAACTATAAACCTATTATAGAGGATTAATTTTTAGTGGCTGGTTCTTTAAGAATTTAAATTATCAAAAATTTAATTTGAAGTCTGGTGCATGATACTAAAATATCTTCAATATCACCTGCAGCCTGTTCTGTAGGATATCTTCTATATCGTACAGAACAGCCTTCCTACCTCTATGACTGTTTGTTATTACCCAGTTTTATTATATCATTGTTATTTCCAATTGTAAAGCGCAACGGATTTTGCTGCGCTATATAAGAAACTGTTAATAAATAATAAATATCGTCTGCAGACTGCTCTGTAGGAAATCTCCTATATCGCTTGCAGACCATGGGGTGTATTCAATAAGAGTCAGAAACTGCCGTCTTGTTGGAAAGATGGCAGTTTCCAACTGGTATAGGTCGGAAAGGGTTCCGACCTATTCAATACAGGCAAATTTTTTCAGACAAGTCGGGAAACCCGACTTGTCGGAATGCTGTCGGAAAGCAGGTGGATCGGTGGAATACCAGCCGATCCGCCTGCTGCTGTCGGAAACGGGGCAAAATCCGACAGGTTTTGGCCCCCTTTCCGACAAACTCAATCCGACTTTAAAACAAGTCGGATTGAGGTGAGGAGATGGGGAGCGGTGCGGCAGGCTACGGGGATCGGGGATGAGAGGTACCTTGACGGACGTCCACCGGCCAGGCACCTCTCTCCCTGCAGTGCCTCCCCCGCCGCAGACATCACCCCCGCTGTCAGCTCCGGCCGCCGATCACAGCTCCCCCGCCGGCCGCCACACTGTTCCCCCCGCCGCTGCTGTCAGCGCACCCGGCAGCAGCGGCAGGACAAGACACAGGAACGGCCAAATCCGCAGTCGGATTTGGCCGCTCTTTGAATAGGGGTTGTCAGGTCCATTCCGACAACTGCATGTCGGAATGGACCCGACTCTTATTGAATATACCCCCATATTTATAAATATGAGGATCCATATGTCTTACTGTAAACCTCTGAAAACTATAATTTCCAGAGTATTTACCGCATACACTTTGATACTTCCCTGCATATGGCAATTTCTGGTTCACTAACTGCAGCCTTTATTTCTGTACATTTTAAAGCATGATATATTTCACTTATGGCGCACACAGCCGCAAACGCTGACATTACTGTTATGTAGTTCTGTCATTTTTATGGGCTAGTAACTAGTATATAATATGTCTATAGAATGGTTATAGTCTTAGTGCCATAAATTGAGTGTTTTACAGTTTGGTGATTGATTAAACACGTATTAAAATTGGTTCCACCTTCAAATTATTATTATCTACCAGCTCGTGCAATTTTACCTTTTTGAGGTTACCATAAGACTTATAAATATGAGGTTCAATGAGGCCTCATCTGCAACAGTGTCTAAGAATGGGGCTATTCGGATTCAATATAAATCCTATGTAAGCTATTGCAGAAATGTCATGTCCGCATTGGGGTAACCACAGAAATCCAGTGATGTCATTTTGACATCACCAAGACTTCCAAAAAGCTTGTAAATGTCAGAGCAGGTTAGAGCCTAGTTTCCTCTATAGATAACTGACAACAGTGATACATTTCTAGATGTCATATCAGCTAGCATTAGATCATCATAAAAAATAAGGAGATTTATGGTAAGACTTACCATAGTTAAATGTCTTTCTGCGAGGTACACTGAGTTCCACAGGGAATACATCAGGTGTAGAGTTGGATCTTGATCCAGAGGCACCGGCCTCCTCTATAACCCCGCCTCCGGACACTGGAGCTCAGTTTCGGTAACCAGTCCAATGCAGTAGCAAGTAAAAGAGAAGGCAGATGTTAGTCACATAGAACCACATTCTCACGACAGGAGAAGAGACCAGCGGCTAATGCCATACAAACCCAAAGAAGCTAAGTGCATCAGGGTGGGCGCCCTGTGGAACCCAATGTACTTCGCAGAAAGAGATTTAACTATAGTAAGTCCACCATAAATCTCCTTTTCTGCAGCGGGGTACACTGTGTTCCACAGGGAATACATCGGGGATGTCCTAAACCAGTTCCTCATGGGAGTGTTATGCACACCAGTGCCTGCAGGAATGTACTGGTGTCAGAACTGTTATGCACTCCAGTGCCTGCAGGAATGCACTGGTGTTTGAACTGTTATGCACACCAGTGCCTGCAGGAATGTACTGGTGTCTGAACGGATAGGTATGCAAAACTAATGAACTCACAGACAGACTGGGGAATATGACATTACGTACACAGAAGGTGATAGGGTAACAAAATACACACAAAGTGAACAGAGAAGCCCAGAGGCTAAGGAACTGGGTGTCTCCCTAGTATTAGTAATGCTCAGATGGGAAAAGCAAGATGTTGTGTTTTAATACGTAGAGAACCCGAAATGCTGTTGCTAAGGGCAACAGCAAAACCCTAAAGGGATACCAACGGGTGTGGCAGTAAACTCCTTGGTCAGAGATGGAATGATAGACACAAGGAGAGTCTCCACAATCCTAATTCTCACTTGCAGTGCACAGGTTCAGCTTACTGCCACTAAACTGACACCTGACACCTTGCACAGTGATACAGGATTTAGGCAGGCAAGTCTTAGAATACAGCCGCAAACTTGCTAAGTTCACAGAGTAGTAAAAGAACCCCAGCAAGCTAAACGACTGACTCCAGTCTTACTGCTAGGTCTGGATTGGCAGAGTGTAGTACCAAATCCCCAGGCCTATTTGCAGTAAGCAACAACAAATACAAAGCTACACAGTACTGGCTAACTTTCAGGAACTGACTAACCAACAAAGATTCAGCAGCATCTGCTTAACCTGAGAAGAGGCCTTATAAAGCAGGTGCTGTCCACGCCCCACTCCGACCTCACAGACTGTGAGCACAAAAACCAGCACCGGATCCCCTGCCGTGCACAGAGCCTGTAACCACTGCACAGCACAAGACCCGAACCGGAGTATCAGCTGCGCTCAGGTTACTCCGCTAGCACTTGTCTCCCGGTTGCCATGACGACGTGGCAGCACAGGGCAGGAGACCCTAACAGTACCCCTCCTCTGACGAGGGGTCAAAGAACCCCTACCACCGGGTTTATCGGGGAACTGCGAGAAGAAAGAGCGTATCAGTCTGGGGGCATGAAGATCACAACTGCGCACCCACGACCGCTCCTCCGGGCCATACCCCTTCCAGTGCACCAAAAATGACAGCCGACCCCGAACCATCTTGGAGTCAAGAATCCTTTCAACAACAAACTCCCTCTGGCCACGTATCAGAAGAGGGGAAGGTCTTCCACTGGAAGAAGGATTACTAATCGCCCGTTTTAAAAGGGAACAATGAAATGTTTTATTGATACCCAAAGAACAGGGCAGATCTAACTGAAATGCCACCGGATTGATAACCCTGGTGATCTTATAAGGGCCGATGAACCGGGGGCCTAACTTATGAGATGGCTGTCTCAACTTCAAATTCTTGGTAGACAACCAGACGAAGTCTCCTAATTTGAAGCTGCAGGGTCTTTTCCGCTTATCAAAAACCCTTTTGGTCACTAATGACACAGACACAAGGGCTTTCTTCACTTTCCGCCAAATACCTCTAAGGACCGAAACCACAGAGGAACCACCAGGCGTGGAGTCCAGGGGGTCAAAAGAATTGGCCTTAGGATGATGCCCATACACACAAAGGAAGGGAGAGATTCCTGTAGCAGAGTGAGCCGCGTTGTTATAGGCAAACTCCGCCATGGACAGATGAGCAACCCAGTCAGTCTGACACTTGGAGACATAACACCTGAGGAACTGCTCCAAGGACTGGTTCACCCTTTCAGTCTGCCCATTAGACTGCGGATGGTAGCCTGACGACAAGCTGACAGAAATCTGGAGATCGGAACAAAATGCCCTCCAGAATTTGGCCACAAACTGGGATCCGCGGTCAGAGACCACATCAAGTGGCAACCCGTGGAGACGCACAACATGCAGCATAAATAATTCAGACAGGCGTCTGGCCGATGGCAGCCCAACCAGTGGAACGAAGTGCGCCATCTTCGAAAACCTGTCAACGACAACCCAGATGGCTGTCATCCCCGAGGATTTGGGCAAGTCCACCACAAAATCCATTGAAATGTGGGTCCATGGCTTAGATGGGATAGAGAGTGGATGTAATGGGCCAACAGGAACCCCTCTAGGAGTCTTATTTCGGGCACAGATGTCACATGCCCAAACCCACTGATCCACATCCTTAGCCACCGAGGGCCACCACACCGCCCTAGATAGCAACTCCCGAGTTCTGGCAATACCCGGGTGACCTGCCGACTTCTTGGCATGGAATTCCAGGAACACTCGCTGTCTTAACCTAGGAGGCACAAACAAAAGACCTACCGGAAGGTCTGGAGGAGCCTGCTCCTGTGCTCTAAGGACTAATGATAAGAGGTCCTGGGTAATGCCCACTTTAATACATGATGGGGACACAATGGGCAACGGCTCCTCGGTGGTCTCCTGGATTGGAGCAAAACTCCGCGAGAGCGCATCAGCCTTGATGTTTTTTGACCCAGGGCGATATGTTATCAAAAAATTAAAGCGAGCAAAAAACAAAGCCCATCGTGCCTGCCTGGCATTGAGACACTTCGCTGACTCTAAATATGCCAGATTCTTATGGTCGGTGAGAATTGAGACCACAAACTTAGCCCCCTCAAGCCAGTGTCTCCACTCCTCGAGTGCATCCTTAATAGCCAACAATTCCCGGTTACCCACGTCATAATTCATCTCGGCAGGCGAAAATTTACGGGATAAGTAAGCACAGGGATGAAGGCGATTATCAGACACTCCCATCTGAGAAAGCACTGCCCCAATACCCATCTCAGAGGCATCCACCTCCACCACAAAAGGACGCTCTGGATCTGGGTGTCGCAGCACCTTGGCCGATACAAATGCCCTTTTGAGACGGGCAAAAGCTGCTTTAGCCTCACAAGACCAGTGAGCAACATCCGCCCCTTTCTTAGTGAGTGCCACCAAGGGCGCCATGATAGACGAAAATCCAGCGATAAATCGTCTATAAAAATTCGCAAAGCCCAGGAAATGCTGAAGCGCCTTCAAACTAGTGGGCTGCACCCAATCCAGGACTGCCTGTACCATGGAACCCTCCATTTGGAAACCTTCTGGGGAGATAATATATCCTAGAAATGCGATTTGCTGAACTTGAAATTCGCACTTCTCCAGCTTCGCCCCAAGCCGGTGGTCTCTGAGTTTCTGGAGGACTAAGCGTACATGCTTCCGATGTTCCTCCAGGGAATGGGAGAAGATTAGGATGTCATCTAAGTATACAACTAAGAATCTATCCAAATATTCCCTGAGCACATCATTCATGAAATCCTGGAAGACTGCCGGGGCATTACAGAGCCCAAAAGGCATCACCAAATATTCATAATGCCCTGAGTGGGTATTAAAGGCAGTCTTCCATTCATCCCCCTCTCTTATTCGGATTAGATTGTACGCACCGCGTAGGTCAATCTTAGAAAAAATGGTGGCAGTACGAAGCTGGTCAAACAAGACCGAAATGAGAGGCAGTGGGTATGAGTTTTTAATCGTGATACGGTTCAATTCCCTGAAGTCGATGCAGGGTCGCAACGAACCGTCCTTTTTACCCACGAAGAAGAACCCCGACCCAACTGGAGACTGTGAAGGTCTGATAAATCCCTTAGCCAAGTTCTCCTGAATGTACTCTGCCATAGCCTGAGTCTCAGGACGTGACAGGGAGTACAACCTGCTCTTGGGAAGCTTAGTATTTGGCAACAAATCAATGGCACAGTCATAGGGGCGATGGGGAGGTAGTACCTCTGCAACTTTTTTGGAGAACACGTCCGCAAAATCTACATAACACCCTGGCAATCCTGGCAAACTTAGCTGCGAGAGCCTGACTGGAAGGCTCAAGCAACTCCTGAAACAATCAGTACCCCAACTAAGAATCTCCCCAGAGACCCAGTCAAATTGAGGATTGTGGGCCCTTAACCAGGGTAACCCCAACACCAATGGGGCAAAAGTACAGACAGTCACATAAAAGGACAATTTTTCAGAGTGTGTGGCTCCAATAAACAAAGAAATCTGGCTAGTGCAAGAGGTAATTTTACCTTGGGATAATGGTTCCCCGTTTAACCCACAAATCTCAATTTCCGATGCCAAGGGTACTAAGGGAACAGAGTGTTTCAGGGCGAATTGGCGGTCCATAAAAACCCCGTCGGCCCCACTGTCCACAAAGGCCTCAGTCTTGACAGTTTGACCGAGGATCTTCAAGGTCACCGGAATGATAAAAGTCTTCTTGGGAAATTCTGACTTCTGGCCTGACAGGATATTTCCCATCACCCTCAGGCCCTGAAGTTTTCCGGCTTTTCTGGGCATGATACTACCACATGACCTTTATTCCCACAGTACAAACACAACCCCTGCTGTCTCCTCCGCATCTTCTCATGCGAGGAGAGGCGGGTAGCCCCAATCTGCATAGGCTCCTCGGAAAATTCCTCAGAGTCTGAGGTTCCCTTGGGAAAGAAGGAAACCTCGGTCTCCCTTTCAAGCCTACGCTTTCTCAGCCATCTATCCACCCGGATGGATAACTGCATGTGCTGATCCAAGCTATCAGGCAAGGGATATTGTGCCAGTTGGTCCTTTATCTGGTTAGAAAGACCTCTTCGGTACTGGTGTCTCAGGGCTGGGTCATTCCACTGGGTATCATGGGCCAACCTCCGAAACTCCGTACAGTAAACCTCAACTGGCCTTCGCCCTTGCTTAAGGATCGAAATCTGAGCCTCGGCTGAGGCCGTCTTGTCAGGGTCATCATACAACATGCCCAGTGCCGTAAAAAAAGCATTAACACTTTTAAGCGACGGACAGTCAGGCTGCAACCCATATGCCCAGACCTGTGGGTCTCCTTGTAGCAAGGAAATCACTTTGCCCACCCGCTGAATCTCCGACCCAGAAGACTGAGGCCTAAGCCGGAGGTATAGCTTGCAGCTCTCCTTGAAACAAAAGAACTGCGAGCGATCTCCAGAAAAACGATCCGGGAGATTTACTTTCGGCTCCTTAACCCCTGAAGGTGCTGCTGCTGCGGGAGCTCCACCAGCGGCCTGGGAGGTGTGCATTTTAATGGACAAATCATTAAATTGTCGAGTCAGGACCTGCACCTGATCGACCACCTGTTGCAACGTATTTTGAGGGGTATGCTCCATATTCCCACAAAATTTCAACAGGAGTATTAGGCTGCTGAATATGTTATGCACACCAGTGCCTGCAGGAATCTACTGGTGTCAGAACTGTTATGCACTCCAGTGCCTGCAGGAATGCACTGGTGTTTGAACTGTTATGCACACCAGTGCCTGCAGGAATGTACTGGTGTCTGAACGGATAGGTATGCAAAACAAATGAACTCACAGACAGACTGGGGAATATGACATTACGTACACAGAAGGTGATAGGGTAACAAAATACACACAAAGTGAACAGAGAAGCCCAGAGGCTAAGGAACTGGGTGTCTCCCTAGTATTAGTAATGCTCAGATGGGAAAAGCAAGATGTTGTGTTTTAATACGTAGAGAACCCGAAATGCTGTTGCTAAGGGCAACAGCAAAACCCTAAAGGGTTACCAACGGATGTGGCAGTAAACTCCTTGGTCAGAGATGGAATGATAGACACAAGGAGAGTCTCCACAATCCTAATTCTCACTTGCAGTGCACAGGTTCAGCTTACTGCCACTAAACTGACACCTGACACCTTGCACAGTGAGACAGGATTTAGGCAGGCAAGTCTTAGAATACAGCCGCAAACTTGCTAAGTTCACAGAGTAGTAAAAGAACCCCAGCAAGCTAAACGACTGACTCCAGTCTTACTGCTAGGTCTGGATTGGCAGAGTGTAGTACCAAATCCCCAGGCCTATTTGCAGTAAGCAACAACAAATACAAAGCTACACAGTACTGGCTAACTTTCAGGAACTGACTAACCAACAAAGATTCAGCAGCATCTGCTTAACCTGAGAAGAGGCCTTATAAAGCAGGTGCTGTCCACGCCCCACTCAGACCTCACAGACTGTGAGCACAAAAACCAGCACCGGATCCCCTGCCGTGCACAGAGCCTGTAACCACTGCACAGCACAAGACCCGAACCGGAGTATCAGCTGCGCTCAGGTTACTCCGCTAGCACTTGTCTCCCGGTTGCCATGACGACGTGGCAGCACAGGGCAGGAGACCCTAACAGGGAGGGGATGCACCATAGTGGGTACAAGAACCCGGCGTTTAAAGGAAGCATCTAGGGAGGTGGAAGTATCAAAGGCATAAAACCTAATGAATGTGTTCACTGAGGACCATGTAGCCGCCTTGCACAATTGTTCAGCGGACGCGCTTTGGCGGGCAGCCCAAGAAGGTCCAACAGACCGAGTAGAATGGGCTTTGATAGCAGCAGGAGCTGGAAGACCAGCCTGTGCATAAGCTTGTTCAATCACCATTCTAATCTATCTGACCAAGGTTTGCTTATTCGCAGGCCAGCCACGTTTGTGAAAACCAAAAAGTACAAAAAGGGTTTTGGACCTCCTGAGAGAGGCAGTCCTCTCCACGTAAATACGGAGAGCCCGTACCACATCCAAAGACCACTCTTTGGAGGACAAACCAGAAGAGATAAAAGCCGGAACCACAATCTCTTGGTTAAGGTGAAAAGATGACACCACCTTAGGCAAATAACCAGGGCGAGTTCGAAGAACTGCCCGGTCACCGTGAAAGATCAGAAAGGGCAGACGACAAGACAAAGCTCCTAAGTCCGACACCCTCCTAGCAGAGGCAATAGCCAGCAGAAACACGACCTTAAGCATAAGATATTTAAGGACCACAGACTCAAGAGGTTTAAATGGAGACTCTTGGAGGGCATTCAAGACAACAGACAGGTCCCATGGAGCCACAGGAGGGACATAGGGAGGCTGAATCCGTAAAACGTCTTGAGTGAAAGTATGAACGTCAGGAATAGATGCAATCTTCCTCTGAAACTACACCAACAAAGCAGAAATATGAACCTTGAGGGAGGCCAGATGAAGGCCTAAGTCTAGGCCTTGTTGCAGAAAAGCCAAAAGTCTGGAAGTTCTGAAACTGTATGCATTGTAATTCTTAGCAGCACACCAGGTGAAGTAAGAATTCCAGACCCTGTAATAAATCCATGCAGAAGCCGGTTTGCGGGCCTTCAACATAGTTTGGATAACCGCTTCGGAGAATCCTTTGGCCCTCAGAAGTGAAGCTTCAAGAGCCACGCCGTCAAAGCCAGTCTGGCCAGGTCCGGGTAGACACAAGGCCCTGAACGAGGAGGTCTGGGCGTTGAGTAAGTAAAAGAGGATGCTCTATCGATAGACCTTGCACGTCTGAGATCCAATGTCGTCTGGGCCACACTGGAGCGACTAGATGCAGTATTCCTCCTTCTTTTATGAACTTCCGTAGTACCCTGGGCAGGATTGACACTGGAGGGAACACGTATGGCAGCCTAAAGTTCCATGGAATTGCTAGGGCGTCCACGAATGCTGCTTGAGGATCCCTTGTTCTTGATCCGAAGTCTGGAACCTTGTGATTGTGTCGAGACGCCATCAGGTCTACATCTGGTAGGCCCCACTTGTCAAATAGAAGTTGAAAGACTTCCGGATGAAGACTAAACTCTCCGGCGTGAACGTCCTGACGACTGAGGAAATCCGCTTCCCAGTTGAGCACTCCAGTAATAAATACCGCTGATATTGCTGGCAGATGGCGTTCCGCCCAATGAAGGATTTTTGATACTTCCGTCTTTGCCATGCGGCTTCAAGTGGCGCCTTGATGATTTATGTATGCCACCGTGGTGGCGTTGTCTGCTTGTACTTGAACAGGCCTGTTCTGTATCAGAGGCAGGGCAAGCGTCAATGTATTGAACACTGCCCGCAATTCTAGAATGTTTATCGGGAGGAGAGATTCCTCCTCGGTCCACCGACCCTGGAGAGAGTGTTGCTCTAACACCGCACCTCAACCCCGCAGACTGGCGTCCATTGTGAGTGGGACCCAGTTGGAGATCCAGATGGGACGGCCCCTGCTCAACCGTTGGTCCTGAAGCCACCAGCTCAGTGACAGACGCACCTCCGGAGTCAAGGAGATCATTTGAGACCTGATCCGATGGGGCAGGCCATCCCACTTGGCAAGGATTAACCGCTGCAGAGGGCGGGAATGAAATTGAGCATACTGTACCATGTCGAAAGCCAACACCATGAGGCCTAGTACTTGCAACGCCTAGTGTATCTACACTCTTGGGCGAGAAAGGAAGTATCTGGTCCTGTCCTGAAGTTTTATTACTTTCTCTGGAGATAGAAACGGTCTTTGGCTGTGTGTGTCCAGCAGTGCTCCCAAGTGCACCATGCTTCGAGCAGGGACCAGCGAGGACTTTTTCCAGTTGATGAACCACCAGTGGGCTTGTAGGAATTGGGTCGTCAGTTCCAGATGACTGAGGAGAACATCTTGGGAGTTCGCCAGGATCAGCAAGTCGTCCAGATATGGCAGGATCCTGATTCCCTGATGGTGAAGAAGGGCAGTCATCATGGTTGGTGAAGATCAGAGGGACCGTGGCCAGTCCAAATGGCAGAGCCTGGAATTGATAATGTAGGTTGCCAATAGCAAACCACAGATATTGCTGATGCAATATGGCAATAGGTATATGCAGGTAAGCATCCTGTATGTCCAGGGTTCCATGGCCAGTACAATAGAGCGCAGAGTTTCCATACGGAATTTGGACACTCTCAGAAATTTGTTTAATGATTTGAGGTTGAGTATAGGCCGGAAGGACCCTTTGGGTTTCAGGACTAGAAACAGGGTTGAATAATATCCCCAGCCACTCTGGGACAGAGGAACCGGCACTACCACTCCTGTGTCCAGGAGGGATCGCACAACCAGGTGTAGAGCTTGCGCTTTCAACGGATCTGAAGGAATAACCGTCGTGCAGAACTGGCGAGGGGGACATCTCTCGAAAGAGACAGTGCACCCCTGAGAGACAATTTCCCGCATCCAGGCATCTGAAGTGGTCCTTAACCAGACCTGGGCGAATTGCAGAAGTCGGCCTCCCACCCTGGGATCTCCCAGGGGGAGGCCCGGCCCGTCATGCAGCAGGCTTGTCTTGTTCAAAAGCAGGCTGATGGGCAACCCAAGATTGTTTAGGTTTGGGCTTAGTGGTTTTGGAAGCATGAGCCTGTCTCGGGTACGCCTGACCCTTTGCTTTCCCTGGATGTTGAAAGGAACGAAAAGTGGTATTCCTATCGTTCGATGCAGAAGGATTAGTACTTGGGAGAAACGCAGTCTTAGCAGTCGCCAAGTCAGTCACAATCTTGTTCAGATCCGCCCCAAATAGGATGTCTCCCTTAAAAGGGAGCACCTCCAAGGTCTTTTTGGAGTCCAGGTCTACCTTCCAGGACCTCAATCACATAATTCGGCGAGCCAGTATAGACGTAGTAGATGCCTTGGCGCCATTCATACCTGCCTCAGAGGACGCCTCCTAAATGTAGTGGGTGGCGGTGGTAATATGAGACAGATATTGTCTGCCAGTGTCAGAAATATCCTGAGGTAGCTCTTCCTCTAATGCCTGAACCCATGCTTCAATTCCTTTTGCAGCCCAGGAGGCTGCTATAGTGGGCCTATGTACAGCACTGGTAAGGGAGTAAATAGACTTCAGGCATCCCTCCACACGCTTATCCGTTGGTTCCTTCAGTGAGGTGACAGTGGTGACAGGCAGAGTAGATGACACCTCAAGACGGGCAACATGAGAGTCCCCCGGCGGTGGATTTTCCCACTTGTTACTCAACTCTGCAGGGATAGGATAGCGAGCTAGCATCTTTTTAGACATGGAGAATTTCTTTCCTGGTCTTCTCCTAACGTATGTTGATTAAATGGTCAGAATGTAGTAAGACTACTTTAGTAACCTTCTGACATTTGAACTTATCAGGTTTCTTAGACGCAGTAGTGGGATCTACCTCATCATCAATTTGTAGAATCAGGTTATTAGCCTCCACTAGGTCATGAACATCAACCTGAGTTGTAGGTTTCTCGTCAGAAGCATCTGATTCAGTGTCTGACGGATCAGTATATTCCCCATCCTCATCAGAAGAATTATCTGAAATATTAGTGGATTGTGAGGAGCAAGTGGTCCGCTTAGATGACCCCAGAGGGACATGGGGTAGACTTTTGTCTCACCAAATATTAATTTAATTATTGTATCTGCTCTTTTCAGGGCTACCTAGAGCAACCCCCCCTGTTAAGTGACCTGCTCTGCAGGTACCAACTTACAAACTGAGCTCCAGTGTCCGGAGGCGGGGTTATAGAGGAGGCCATGCAATGCATCCTGGGAACAGTCAAAGCTTTAGCCTGTTGGTGCCTCAGGATCAAGATCCAACTCTACACCCAATGTATTCCCAGTGGAACACAGTGTACCCCGCTGCAGAAATATACAGTTATACCCCTTTCAGACCGCCAGCAACAAACCGGGTTATTGCATGGGGCCAGTTGAAATAACCTGGGTCGAGCCG